>NC_080581.1:8803522-9105000 GCF_029962835.1 Magnolia sinica | reverse complement strand
TCGCAGTATACCGGAGAAGGACACATTACTCACGGATGTAGCTTTACTCAGACAGTCTTCAATGGTAAACCACTGCAATCTTGACAAACAATGATTTCCTTTACTTCTTATTTGAGGTTTGCTAGCAAGTGTCTCCACCGTAAGTGAGCATTTTGTTCTTTGTATCTATAATAGTCTAAGGTGATCGGAATTGTTCCTCTAGTGGGTCTCCATGTGGATCACATGGATGAGACGGGTCAAAGTCACATTGATCGGACTATCTCAGTTGTTGCATCAGTAGCCTGCAAATAGATGCTTTAGGAATGAAAAAAATAGCAAACAAAATGAGGAATGGTCCAATTTCAATGGGATTATTTTTACGGATCAGAGCCCACCAGATGACCAGTCCCAAGCAGGCTAGACACAGGCAAAATGCCCATTTAATGCCCATTTAATGTGGGAAGTGCTTCTAGTGTTTTCCTTTTCATGTGAGTCCACATTCATTGAATTGTAACTTCAAAAATACCACTTGTATTCCTCAAGCATATTGGATTTCTGCTTCTTCTTCTTCTTCTTTTTGATTCTCTAATTTTGGAATTGTTGATTATAAGTCTTATGTAATTTTCTTGAATTGGCTTGTTGTTGGGGAACAGGAGTGAATGTATTGGTTGGTGTTGGAATTCTCTCTACCCCATTTACAATCAAAGAGGCTGGCTGGGTTAGTTTGGCACTGTTACCTCTTTTTGCAGTTGTCTGCTGTTATACTGGTGTGCTCATGCGATACTGTTTCGAGAGCAAAGAAGGCATCCTGAGTTACCCAGATATTGGAGAAGCTGCATATGGGAAATTCGGACGCCTTCTCGTATCTGTGAGTATCATTTGTGAAATATTATAATCATTCATGGCTGTCCTTTTCTTTTTTTTTTTTTTAATAAATTTGTTGGAAATGTATAGAATGATTAATAAGGTTTCAGGGTATGGCTCACCCCAAATTGTATTGGGTCATTGCTAGAATTTCCAAAATTGTTGTTATGCATCTGTCTCTCATCTATATATAATATTGGGCCGCCACTTAACCTTTTTCTATATTTATTGGGTTCTGTTAATGTTTAGGAACTCTGACTTGATTTCCGGGAACTGGTTCTTATTCTAGAGCCAATGGCATCTAAATGATAGCCCAACCTTCCAAAATAAGGAGCAATTATAGTATTGCTTTTACTTTAAGCTATGGGCTCATAGACGAGAGGTGTGGTTATCATGCATGCTGCATGAAGTTCCATCGTCACTGTGCACATGGCAAACATGTATGGTAATCAGGACTATTAATCTGGTTGGTACCACATGGTTGGACTGTAGGTCATAAATTGTAGTTATTGGGTGACCCTGGCCATCCGATTGTTGTGAATGAGGATGCCTTTTGAATGTGAACCATAGCTCATTTCTGCTTTCAAGTTAATCCTTTCTCAGGCTAATGATCTGATGGCTCTACTACTGTCCAGTAGCCTTGTCTTTTGCTAATGGTCTACCCACATGGTGGCCTACCAAATCAATGATCCTGATTGCAACACGCAAGTGCCACACATAATTGAACTGTTTTTGTGCACATTCCATGAAACCTCATGAAAGCTCACATCATAGCAGGTTTCCTGTATAGTTACTATGTTGCTGCTCTGTTTCTCACAATTCATTTAGGGGCTGTTTAGGGTGTGGATTTGGGGTAGGAACTTGTGAGATCCATAGATTTCAAATTCACACTGTTTGTTTTTTGTTGGAAATTTGCGAACTTTGTGGATTCCCAAATCCACACCTCTGTAAATGCATGGATTTGGGAAGAATCCAAATCCCCCCCCCAAAAGAGACTAAAGACTTCACAAATCCTTGGAACGAGAAACTTTTTAAAAGCAGAAAAGGTAATTCCTTTGCAATAAATGCTCCCCAAGCAAAATACAATCCAAAACAAATCCAGGAGTTTGTAAAGTTCATGGATTTACCAAGTTCACATTCTCATTTCCTTGATTACAAACAGGACCTCGGAACAAACTAATCCTGAAATTGATACCATAAGCTTCTAGACTAATGCAACACTTGCGGTAGTTTAGTTTCCCAGGTCTTCTGATGGTGCTGTATTCTTGATGCAGGTTGTTTTGTACATGGAGTTATATGTAAGTGGACTCAGATTCTGACTAAATGCAGTAAATTACCTAACATAATTGCTTTGCAATTTTTTTGAATTTCTTTATTCCGTGAATGCAGTCCTACTGTGTGGAATTTATTATTTTGGAAGGCGATAACCTTACAAGGCTATTTCCTGGAGTTTCTTTTGATTGGGCAGGGGTTCATCTTGACTCTTTGCACTTCTTCGGAATGTTAACTGCACTGATTGTTCTACCAACTGTTTGGTTGAGAGATCTTCGAGTTATATCTTACCTGTCAGGTGCGGCAAAGTAATCAATATTCATGTGTCTCAGTTTTTTTTTCCTAATTCGACATCTATTTTGACCCCAGCTGCTGTACAAGCAGTCCATCATGTGTATCCTACCATCTCTATTTCCTGGCCCAAGAATCAGGCTGGTGCACTCATCAATCCTGACAGTTTACGAAAGAAATGGAATTCTAAAAAAGCTTAGCCAATCTTTTTAGAAGTTCATTTATTTTGTACATCTCCCTACTGATGAGTCAAGTGGCCTGATTTTTGGGGTAGGTCACACCTTGTGGATGGACCACTAAGATTTTCCATTCACGTGGCTTGCCGCATGCTGTGGCATGTAGATGGTTTGGGATTGACATGCACGTGGAATTAGCAAGCCTCAAAAAATATTGTATGTTTTGAAATTGCTTTTCATCCTAATTGACTAATCATATTTTGTTTGCAGCTGGTGGTGTGCTTGCAATTGTTCTGATATTTCTTTCAGTGATTTTTGTGGGTACCGTGGATGGTGTAGGATTTCATCAGTCTGGTTTGCTGGTGAACTGGCGCCAGATCCCATTTGCTATTGGTGTATATGGGTTTTGCTTCTCTGGGCATTCGGTGTTTCCAAACATCTATCAGTCTATGTCTGATAAAACAAAATTTAACAAGGCAATGGTTGTTAGGTATGGCAACCACACCTTTTCTTATGAAGGAATGCTACGTGCAGAGAAACCTGCTAGTGCCAAACATGTGCCCAACACTTGCCAATGTAGCATAGGTGCGTGACATTGGGGCCGTCCATCAAGTGAGCCCTAAGTTAGATGCCGCTCTCCTGAAATGGTATCCTCGTACGGACTTGACAGCTTCAGCGTACAAGGACCCGGGCTGAGACCAGAACATAGAACACGTCACCATAAGTCTCAGGAGGGGTCATACACGTGGTAGGAAACACGTCCCAGTTCCTTACCTCCAATTACCCGATTATACTCCACTCCTTACTACTTAGCCCATCACCACACCATGAAACCCCTACTGTCACCTTAACACTACACTCCTTACCCCTTAGCCCAACACCAATACATGAAACCCCTACCGTCTCTCTCTCTCTCTCTCTCTCTCTCTCTCTCTCTCTCGTGTTGCACACCAGACAGTATGGCTGTCAACGGGCCAGCAGTTGGATACTAGTGTACCTGTATCCAGGCCCAAGTGAGTGAAAAGGATTTGTATTTTGTTAGGTTCGGACATGGATACCATATACAAGGTACCAAATCAGAATCTGACTGAATTTGGTTAACTCATCAGGTTCTCTCAGGTCGAACTTCTACCATGAATTAGTGTTTGGATCCAGAATCATGTCCAGAATTGCGTTTGGACTTGAGTTCCGCCTGGATCTAGATTTGGGTCCATAGGAAAAACATGCATTTCTATGATTTTCAAGTAATAAATATAAACAAATAGGGGCTAAATTAAAAAAAAAAAAAACAACATATGTTGGGGTATTCTACCCCAACTGATTTCTAATCAGATCTGAGTAAGTGGACTCAAATCTGACCTGATCATCAATCAGGCACAGAATCCGGATTGGGATCCAATCGAAGCAGGGCCAATATCCACAGATCAGGGTATCTATTGACAACTCTACCTGATGAATGGACATCCCTGATTCTTGGGTCAATATACATTATTTACCATGAGGCCTTTGCTTGATGAACAGTCAAGATCTAGTATGTGTACATGTGGGGAGGTTACAGATGAGTGTCTGCAAGTAGCATTCCTCTTTTAATTTACTAGACAATCAGATTATGTGGTCTGCATCTTGGTATTTTACTTCATTTTCTTCTTAAAAGTTCTTATTTTCCTTGTTATATAGCTTTGTTTTGTGTACTGCAATATATGGGAGTTTTGCATCCTTGGGATATCTAATGTTTGGGCAAGGCACGCTATCTCAAATAACTTTGAATTTGCCAAAGAGCTCCATTGCTTCAAAAGTTGCAATATGGACAACGGTAAGTGTCCATATTTGATAGTTCTTTTACTTTTCCTTTCCTTTTGGACTTATTCTTGGTTCTTCCTAACTTTGGTTTTCTTTTCAGGTGATCAATCCTTTCACCAAATATCCTTTTGGCAATTAAAACAGGGTTATTTTTAAAATATTGGGATTTTATTTTTTTTTGACAAGCAACTGCCGGTATCACACATCAATGGGGTGATGTGGCACATGGTACAACATCTGGACTGCTCATCTTGCAGGTTCTATTATGGGTGGGCCATAGCCCAATAATCATTTTGGTTAGGCGATGACAACTACTCGAATGATGGACTTCTGTCCATTGAATTTGAACCCTTTTGTTTTCTTTATTGCCCCTTTTTTTCAGCAAAAAGCTTTGATCGAATAGTTAGAATCATCTGACTCAGATGATTTTTTGGCTATGGTCCAGCTCGGATGGGGCCTTCCAGATGAGTGGTTTGGATGTTATATGTGTTTTGGCATGAAAGGTGTGACTTTTGGTTTGTAATTCTAGTGGTTCAATGTGGGGGAAGATAGGAGGAGAAATGATAAGAGAGGAGACAGAAGAAGAAAAGAAATGGGGGATGATAGCTTAGGGTTGGGCCCCCTTTTTTAGTCTAAATGCAGTGAAAGCGATTAAGATGCCCTTTGGGGTTTACATCTTAAGAAAGTGGTCCTAGGCCTATAGTTTGGGCTATATAGCTCACACAATATGAGTTGTGACTCACAATATGACTTATAGGGCCTGTTTGGTAGCAACAAAAGTTTAGTCGTAGACAAGCTAATGTGTTGGGTTAGGCTAACCTGGGAACCAAGTTGTTAGGCTTACTTGTCTTACACTGACTATTCTGATGCTCTTTGTCAAGCACTTGGAATCAGTAAGGATTATTTGACATATGTGGTGGACGTGCACAAAGAAAACTTAGCACATGTAGTGCTTGAAAATGTAGGTGGCACATGTGGTAAATGTGGGGTGCTTAATGATGTATGGTGGCACATGCAACACATGAAGGGCATCTGGAGGATGACTATAACACATTTCTGGTGCTTGAAGATGCGGGGGCACTTATGGCGCATGGTGCACATGTGCATCACAACCGAATAGTTTGGCATATTCCATAATCGGGACGAGCAAATCTTAAGTTTATTTTAGGAATAACAAAAGCTTTTCAACACAATAAGTTTGATGAAATTGTCCTCTTTTTTTTTTTTTTTTTTGGTTTCTATGTAAAACTATTAGATAAATAATGGACGAGTTGTTAGTCTTGGAAGTCGGAATAAGTAGTTAGGAACCAAACTTTTATTGCTGTCAAATAGCTCCATAGGTTGGGAAGATGAGTTTCGGCTCATCAAATGTACAATGAATGTGGTGAGTCGCGTCTTTATGGTGACCCCTCCCCTTCTTATTGTTGTATTAAGTGAAAATGACAAAAATGCCCTTTGGGCTTACATCTTAAGAAAGAGGTACTAGGCCCATAGTATACCCACACTATATGAGCCATGATCCACAATACAACTCACAGGAAGGCCAATGACATGTATGGTGAATGTTGCAGGCCACATGTGCAGTCAACATGGATGTAATATTTTTGGATGATATTAGGATTCTCGTGTGTGTGTGTGTGCATGCGCGCGCGTTTCTCTCTCTATCTCTCTCTTTTGCATTTTCCTTCTAATTTCCATTATGTTACAAATATTCACAGGCAAGATTTTCTATATTGGTGAAGTTTTTCCTTAACATTGAACAGATATGCTTTATTGATGAATCCATTGGCCAGGAGTTTGGAGGAGCTACTGCCTGTGGGAATCTCAAATGAACTTTGGTGCTTCATCCTTCTAAGAACAACACTTGTCATATCAACCGTGGTGGTTGCTTTTATTCTGCCCTTTTTCGGTATGTATTTTAGTTGTATTTTTAAAGAGAAATATATTTTTAGTTTCAAATAGAATGTGCAAACTGTCAAGAAAGTCTGAGAGATAAACACCATTATCTTGATGATGAACTTCTGACAGCTTAGTTGTTTTGGGACTGCCTTCCTATTATAGTGCATGTGGTTTTTTTTTTTTTTAAACTCCTCTTAGGCTGCGTTTGGATGCACAAGTCAATAAATTGTGAATGTTTAGTTCACAGAGGAAATGAGCGATGCTTTGTGTAGTCTCAGATTGCCGCTATGTTTCTTTGAAGTCCAACTTGAAAATACTGTAATGGCCATTTGGGGGCCACAGCCAAAATATGAGTGCTAAGATAGGAAATTGCAAATTTGGTGTTTCCGCTTTATCATCATCATCATCAGAGCCTTACTCAACTAGTGGGGGTTGGCTACTCAAATCTCATTCCACAATTCACTCTATAAAGGACCATATCCTCAGATACACTATAGGTCATAAAATCTTTTCTTATTACCTCTATCCACATCCTTTTGGGCCTTCCCCTTCCCCTTCCCCTTCCCCTTCTATAGCCTTCAATTTGAACCAACTTACTTTTGATTGGTGCAGTTTTCGATCTTCAATACATATGGACAAACCATCTAAGTCTACTTTCCCTCCTTACCTATTGGGCGCTACTCGTTCCTCAGATGTGTTAGTTTCTAATTCCATCCTTCTCTTCTTGCCACTCATCCATCTCAACATCCTCATTTGATCTTCATTCATTTTATGAACGTGACTTTCCTTGACTGCTCAACATTCTCTCCCATAAAGCATGTCTTGGCTTACAAGTCCTATAAAATCTACCTGGGTGCTGGTGCAGCGCTTTGAATGCAGGCAATGCCCGAACTGACCTTTGCTCATTTCTCTTGCAGCCAGGCATCAGTAAGGCATGGCTTGAAATGTTGTGTCAGGATTCATTAGAAGTATATGGCGAAAACTTTATGCCAGTTGACATCTCACACAAGTCACATAACCCTCCTCTCTCTCTCTCTCACACACACACATAACCCTCCTCTCTCTCTCTCTCTCTCTCTCTCTCAGCTGAGTTGGAACCCAGGAATACATTATTGATAATATCGGTTGATATTATGGGTATTGTATGGCAGCGATGGGATATGGGCCATTAGTTACCATATTTTATGATATCGGCGATAATATCGCTTCATATTGTTGGTTATCGATGACACGTATCACAATATCATTTTATCCCCTTTAAATATCTTCTTGGTATCGACGATTGATATTCAGAGGCAGCCTGCATATAAACTGATGAAAAATAATAATCACAAAACCTTCATTTTTCCTGAGTTCTACTGCTCCCAAAACCTTCCTCATCTAATTTCGACCATTCCCTTGCAAACCCCTAGAAGAAAAACCAATTTTTGTGACCACAATCAAGATCGCACTCTGTTTGGGACCATTTTTGATATGGTGAGATTTTTATTTTCTTCTTATTATTTTTTTCATGTAAATTAGGTGGGAAAAATTATGGATTTGAAACTTCAATTTGGAGATTTGGGGGAAATGGGCCGAATTGGACGAAAGTGGGGAAAATTCAAAATTTTTCCAATTTTACCCAAATCAGTGGCTATCTGAATATGGTTTACAGCTGAGTTGGAATGAGTAGTAACAGAAACTGCAAGTCACACTCTACAACTGAGTTTTCACTCCTTGATTCATTGTATCATTCCCCATATCTCGCTGCTTGTTTTGATTCTGATGTCTTTTTTCTTTTTTTCTTTTCTGAAAGCTCTCTTTTGAACATATAGCTGCTAATGGCTCATTAGCTGGCCTAGCAATTACAGTTTGGTGTTTGGTTGTACTATCTCTGATCTTTCTAAGCTGTTATTGAGGTTGATCTATGCATCGATCACATGATTGTGTAAACATTACATTAGCATTGAACTGAGTATTTTTTCATTTCTGCACATGCAGGTCTGGTGATGGCTTTAATCGGTTCTCTCCTCAGTATACTTGTGGTAAATTCTCACTTTTGCACTTTTGGTAGTGTGAGAACAAGCACATGCTTTGTTTTCAAGAGGAATTTAGGATCCTGCTCATCAGCAAGCATACAACTGGCTGCACCACAGCCAGGGTGCATATGCATCCTTGGTTCAGTGTTCTGACGGTCTGCACCACACATGGGGCATGCTTCAAAATCTCCCAGGTTGACGCATCCCAAGTTCCTAACCCCTTGATCCATGGCCTATATAGATAGATGGTCAAGAACAGACGAAGCAACGGTCTACGTTTAAACGGAAAATCAGCCACAGAGTGAAAATCTTGGAATCTCCCAATCTGGAAGAAATTTGGGGCATCCCCCATCTATGATGGAGTCATTAGATGGACTCTCTGGATTTCCGAGAAGTAGCCCTTACATGTGCAGGATCCCGCACAGATGAGCAAGAGCTTACAACTCTTCTTCTTCTTCTTCTTCTTCTTCTTCTTTTTTTTTTTTTTTTTTTTTTTCATAATTTACGATACCTTGCCCCTAAATAACAAATCTGTTTTCAAAATCCGATTAGTGTTGCTTAGTAAATATGTCCACATACTTGCACCTAATGCATGTATGGATGCACCGTATGTCTATCATTTACTATTATCATGCATGCATGCATGCATCCGTGCATGGGCAGCTCAAATGTTCCCCTTGAAGCATGCTCTCATGCAGTTCCAGAATGCACTTGAGAAAACATCTTTGTTGTACATGGGATGGTTGTGTATGGTGATCGTGACTGTTGATTTGGCGGGCCACTAAGGCCACTGAGTGAAAGATACCTCGTTTCAACACTGAGGTCCTGGCATCGATTCCCTAGTGGGGGTGGCTAACAGTGAAGTGTGATCTGACAGTGGGTGTACTAACAAGCTAACTAAAAAAAGAAAGAAAAAAAGTAAAGGTTTATTCAAAACAACACATCCACATTGAACAGTAATACAGATGGTTGGAGATGCCCAATCTCTGCAGTTTTGGCCCATAGCCCATCCAAGTGGTGGCTTGCCAATTCAATAATCTTGATCACCATGTACATTCGCCAGATGCATGGTGAGGACGGAGCTGCATGAGAACTTCAATGAAGCGCATGGCATTCTCTTTCCTTGTGAAAGGCCTGAAAATCAGGTTTGGTGCACCGTATTGGTCACCATGAAGCTGATTCATATAAGGTGGCATCGTTCATTGACAAAATGGTCCCTATTTGGTACCCCTCAGAAGAAATTCACTGTAATTTTCACATGATTTGGCTGTTGACAGGCAGTTATAATGCCAGCTCTCTGCTTCTTAAAGATTGTGAGGAAGAAGGCAACAGCTTTGCAGGTACAACCCGAAGCTTATCATGCATCTGCATTTTCAATTCCCATCTATTCTTGGTGAGAGACATTTACAGCCTTCGTATATGAAAAAGCATCCCGCTGTCTGAGATCTTCCTGTCTCTTTGGTTGGAGATTGTTCGCTGCTTCTAATCTGTTGCTTTCTCTCATATTCAGGTTGTTCTCAGCATCCTAATAGTTATATTGGGCGTCGTAAGCGCAGTCTTCGGAACATACTCTTCACTATCGAAGATCGCCGACACTATTTGAATTAATTGATCAAGCCAAAACAATAAAATATGCAATGTGGAATTCATCGTAGGGATGAGAGTTGGAATTTTTGAAACTGGAATGAATGTCCTCTATAATGGCTCGCCTCTCATATGTGGCAACATGGCATATATGTGCAAGATCTAATCCACTTATCAGATGGGTTCCACCATTTACATGCCTTATCTAACAAGGGAGACTGTGGTAATCAGGTGGGGTACATGAATGTGGACCACCGGCCTATTTCTCTCAACTTTCCATTTCTTTTAAGTTAGCTTCAGCCCACCTATGCAGTGTGCCCCCCTTGGTAAGCGGCCTGGATATCTCTCACATATAGCATACTGCCACGCGTAAGAGGCCACTACCATTTCTTTTAAAAAATCCATTTTCTGATGGTGGGCTTATTGTCATTAATCGAATTACTTGTAACAGTCCAATGCTGTAGCGGCAATTTATTGTGGATGTTTTGTTTGCAATGGAGTGTTTGGATGTACCAAGAAAGCTCCCTTTATGAGAATGAGCTTATCAAGATTTGAACACGTTATTGTGGGCTGGGCTCCAGCTTTGCCTAAGAGCTCGTCATCCCGGGTCGAGCCTTTTTGATGGTGCACACAAAATGAACGGTATAGATCTTGCACAAAGTGGACAGTTGGGCTCTGCATGAGCATTGTGGGTGGGGCTTGTTCCTGTTTGTTTTGACCCATCATGGGCCCAGGCCAGCTCGGGCCTAGGATTTACTACGCCTGTAGGGCTTGGAAAGACACCGATAGATCTGGGCCTGGCCCGTTGACAGCGACAGGCATGTTGTTCTGATTTTGGGGAGGATTTTGCAGACCAGGACAACCAAGGTTTCATATTGTGCTAATTTGATATGCTTTTGCAAAAATATAGATGGGGCAGTTCTCCATTCAATTCTCATTCTGGATCCATCCAAACAGGCAAGATGACCGTTGTTTTGAGCGACAGGGGGGATGATTTCTAAAGAGAGAAGACTGTCAAGATGATGGTTGTTGTTGCTGCCGGGGCCCCACAATCTAAGGCCCGTTGCATAATCTTTTATGGCACTCACCTTCTCATAAGTGGTAACTAGCATACATGCCTACATCAAAGCCACTCATCATATAGGCCCCAACTGCCAACGTAGTCTTAAAAATAGGCTAGATGGCCAAGAAAAATTAACTAAAGGTCCAAATGCTATGCTCATGTGGCCCATCTGATAATCAAATCAGCCTATTTTGTTTATGCAATGTTGATCAATGCAACTGTTGGATATTACTAACTGCCCAACCAAGGAGCAACATGGATCTCACAATTGTGCCCTGTTACAAATCAAAGGTGGCGCATTAAAGAGAAACATCATAGTGGAGTTGGATCAAACACATGTTTTTGATGTGGAGAGAAAATATGTTTAGGTTACGATTGTCTTCAAAAGAAAGTTAGCAATTGATTAAATTTAATTAACGAATTGATGATAAGGCCGTTTATTCTGAAGATGATACGTTTTGTACTGCTTATGGTTGAAAATGTTTGGCGTTGATTAATTTGAAAAGTTGTAAAACTATGGTTGCCAAAGAAATGATCAATATATTAAAATTAAAATGTGAAAGGCATTTCAATTCCTATAAAAATTTTTGATTAAAAAAGGAAGGTGAAGTATCAATTAATGAAATGTATTTGGTAAAATTGTCCATTGGTAAGATTGTAATGAACTTTGATTGAATGTTTAACTTATGGATGCTTGCCATATATAACTTGGGTGGCCGTGACAATGTAACTGGGATGTTCAGCATGATGGGAGAAAAATGTTCACTTAATTTCTTTATTTTTTCAATGGGAGTAAAGTATGTATTGATTTATTTAAAGAAAATCACTCCCGTGTTACTAAAGAGCATTAAGTTAATCTTTTGCCTTTAAAACATTTTAAAGAAACTTGGAGGGAAAGGACGATTGTCTATACTCTTGTAGCCCAAGACATTCCTTAAAAAATACATGAGAGATATCCCTAAATTTATGAGGAACTGTTGGAGGAGTTTTCTAATGTTAGGCTTGAAGAGCTTTTGGATAAGTTACCACCAATCCGGGACTTCCAACACTGAATTAATTTGTTGCTGGGGCATGTTATTGCACTTGCCTTACCATTGCATGAGCCTTAGGGAGCATGTCGAACTCCAAAGGTATGTGGAAGAGTTGTTAAAGAAAGACCTTATTCAAAACGACTTTAGTACTTGCCCTCCTTACCAGTAAAAAATATGAAAAATTGTGTAGTGTATTGATAGTCAAGCTATCAATAAAATAATCATAAAATATTGCCTCTCAATTTCCCAACTTAAAGACATGTTGGACATGTTACATGATGTAAAGGTATTTACAAAACTTTAAGAATTGGATGCCACCAGATGAATAGAAATCCGCTTTTAAAATTTGGGATAGTCTTTATAAATGGCTTGTCGTGCCATTTGGATTGTCAAGCGTACCAAGTACCTTAATGAGATTCATGAATCAAGTTTGAGGCATTTTATTGAAAAATTTGTAGTCATTTATTTTGATGATATTCTTATATTTAGTTATTTTAATGATGAGCGTACTAATTATGTCTTACAAATTTAGCGAATGAAAGAACTTTATGTCAATCTAAAAAAGGTGTGCATTCATGATTGATAATATAGTCCTTTTAGGATATGTTGTCTCCTCTTAAGGCACCAAGGTTGACAAGGCAAAATCAAAACAACTATAGAGTGGCTAACTCTTATATCATTAGAGTGAATAATATTCATAAGAAGATTGCCACTAGCTTCTTTAGTATAGAGTTTAGGGTGAGGGGTATGAGTGAGAAATCAATTAGGCTTCTATTACACCGAAAATTCATAAAAAGTTTTAGAACCGAATGCTCATATATAAAGGAACCGAGTTTCAACGGTAAAAAAAGGGCAAAAAATAGCCCTTTCAATCGATCGAAGGCATCGCTCGATCGATCAAACTCCCATTCGATGGCATTAAAGGGTCCTTCGATGGATCGAAAAACACCAACTATTTAGTGAATTTGTTGGTGGATGTTTTTGGCGACCTTCGATTGAATGAGCCTTAATTTTGATCGCTCGAGACCAATCGAGGGGCTGTCGATGGTGTTGAGCTTCACTCGAAAATTACTATTTTGGGCATATGTTTTCACAGTAGTTTGACATATCTTTTAACCTTACTTATCATATTATAATTTGACTTCTAAGGTTTTTTAATGATCAAACAAGGTTTACTTACAAAGGTTATGATCATTTAGGGACTACATTTGTTTTGGGTCTAAGGTTAGGGTCACTAAGGCATCTTATTTGTAGTGTTCTTCACTTCTTGGTGCTCCATGTTCTCTTGTATCTTCGGTCTTCAACTTTCAAGGGCTCAACCGACTACATGACATGCGAAGTCATGTGATTGACAAAATAAGTGCACTAATAGGAGTTAGTTCAATTGTCAACACTACCAGCTTTTATTCATATAATGACAATCCAAATCAATCCCCACCAAACCTTAAAGATTTGGGTATGCATTCCTTAATTGACTTATCCAAACTTATTGATGTCATTGATATATAATTTATGAATACAAGACGAGGTATTTACACTCAATAGCTTGTTTGATATAAGGAAAAGCCTTGATTCGAAGATATAAGACGAGGTACCTACACTTAATAACTTGCTGGATCTTTCCTTCTTTCTCTGCAAAAACAAAAAAGAAAAAATGAAGAGAGAAGTTTTTTCTTTGAGAAAAAATAAAAAGAAAAATGGAAAGAGAGAAATGGATGGGTATGCACTCACCATTATAGCCACAAAAGAAACTCAGGGAATGAAGATACATGCTTGCATGGAGAGAGAGAGAGAGAGAGAGAGAGAGAGAGAGAGAGAGAGAGAGAGAGAGGAATTCTCCAACTTCATCGCCTTTCCATGTGGTCCATCTGCAGTGGGACCTTCTAGATGAATCGTCTAGATCATCAGTGATGTGCAGAATGGGCGAGTGGCTTGGATGAATGCACTTTAAAAATATATCCGTGCGCATGGCAATTGCTTGTTCGTGACTATATAGTCAACCACCCTTTGGTGGGCCCTCCCTTCGACTAGACATGACACAAAAATCAAGGCACTCGACTTATGGTTACCATTTGATCAGTGGCCTAGAAGAAATGGACGGTTACAAAAAAAATAAAATCAAGAAGATGAGAGGCAACCATCGATGTTCAATTCGAACAAGAAAACAATGCAAAGATAAAGCCGGCAAGGATCATCGGATTAGTCACTTGTTTCTGGGTATGGTCCGCCCATGTCATGTGGTTGCTCACCTTATCAGGACGCGGATTGCCCATTGATACTACCAGTAGCCACGTCGCTAATCAATGGTGCTATGTGGTCCACCCATGATATATGTATTTTATCCACACCATCCATCTATTTTTTCCAGCTTATTTTAAGGCATGAGCCCAAAAATGAGGCAAACCCAAACACAATAAGAAAACAGTGGCCCATCATAAAAAACTCCCTAGTTGATGTAGAGCGGGTCGCATACAATTTCGTGGCCAAGATAGACAAGAAAAGGCCCGATTGGAGGTGAGAGTGATCTGGACCGTTAGAATCTTAAAACAGGTGTATCTTGCAAAGCGGAATGAGTTATACAACGTGCCATATATGATTTTGGGGTAGGATGAGCTACTTTAGCCACCCAACCAATTGTGCCGGGTTGCCCACACCAAATTTGCAAGATTCCATCAGACCGAAAGTCGAATTTCCCTTTTATTTCCGTTTTTACTATTTATAGTTATAAGTTTTAGTTTGATTATAACTCTTCATCCGTTGGGCTTTAGGAGTTGAGTCCAACATGAAAAGTTCTTAGAATAATTAGGAGAATAGCATGGTTGAGCCAAATAGGAAACTTACTATTTATGGCCGAATACCGATGTCTAGTAGGAATCACGACCGATGTCCAATAGTAATCATGACCGTCTATAAATAGTAAGTTTACTATTTATAGTAAGTCACGATTTCTAAGAGTTTTAGTTGTTATTTAATTTTGAAACTTCTTCTTAAGTTTCATGTGATTATTTAAGAAGGTTGTAAGCTCGTTTTAATCATCAATCAATTTATTATGAATTTCTAAAACTATTTCTATTTTCATATTTTTCTTGTGAATTCGAGATATCTCCGTGAAGAGTTTAGAATAGTTTTGTGGATTCAGAATGGTTATCTTCTTGAGGAAGACGGTGCTCAATCCCATCATGTCCATCCCTGCATCACTAGTCCCTATTGAGATATTTATTTGCCATTCGACTTATGGATAAGGTCACACGAAACTGAATGATAGGTGTTAAATCACCATTGTTTTTGTGTTGTGGTCAACTTGAGATTTGGAATGGCCTCATTTTTTTGGTTTCATGACCTAAAATGAGAGGGCAAAATGAATGGAAGTGGATAACACATGCATCATGTAGGGCCCATAGATCACTTACAGTAGTAAGTCGCTGCTGCCAGTGTCATTAGGCAATCCATCGTCAGTCTCAATGCACACCGTATTTGCCATGTATCCTTCCATCATGATTAGAGTTGTACATGAGCAGATTTAGCTTGGTAGCTCGCTCGACTCGACTCGACTCAAATCGAAGCTGAGTTCGAACCGAGTCGAGCTGATTTTTGGAGCTCGAAACGAGTTTGAGCCGAGTTCGATTTTGCCCCAGCTCGACTCGACTTGACTCGAATACTACTCGAGCTCGGCTCGACTCGACTCGACTTGGTACAGGGTATATATACCCTTAAGAAAAACCCTACCCCACCCCTTTTCAAAATACATCCCGCCTGCATGACCCTAACCCTACCCCACCCCTTTTCAAAATACATCCCACCCGCACAACCATAACCCTACCCCACCTCTTCCTCCCTCCTTGTCAGTCCGGCCGACGAAGCTCCTCCCTCCCTCTCTCTCTACTATCTCCCTCATCCTCTCTTACCCGCATGGCCCTCATCCTCCCTTACTCGCACAGCCACATCGACGCACAACCGTCTTCCTCCCTCTTTGTCAGTCCGGCTGGCGAAGCTCCTCCCTCCCTCTCTCTCTCTCTCTACTCTCTCCCTCATCCTCACTTACCCACATGGCTGGCTCGAACTCGGCCGAGCCGAGCACGAGCTGCTATTCCGAGCTCGAAGGCCGAGCCGAGCCGAGCACGAGCTGGGACTCGAGCAGTCCGAGTCGAACACGAGCTGGGTAAAGCTCGACTCGACTCATGTACACCTTTAATCATGATGATTTAAACCCGATGAATGGTTTGGATGAAAACATGGTGGACAACATATTCAATGGTTTGGATGAAATACCATGGAATTTTAACCGGCCAATCTCATGATAGGGGATCAAATTCTTTCTTTAGGAAAAACACTGCATTAATCGAATCGGTATTTTATGAACCATGGAATTATAATCAACGGACCAAATTTTACAACTGAAGCCAGTCACCTAATATATATATCAATTGGAGTGTTACATGTAAAGGGTGTATGGATGGATGGTGTGGATAAAATACATGCAACAATATGCATGGGGCCCATCGATATGGTGGATATAGCTACAGCTAGGCACAATCCGACCCGATCTGATGGATCCTACCCAAACCGAAGGCTAGGATCGGGTCAAATCGAGTTGGCCCACTCAGATCCGACCATACATCGAGTCGAGTTCAGGTGAATGGTCAATCCAGACCGATCCGATCCATACAACGTTCATTCAACATTGTTTATAGTAATGTTGTCCACTTGAGATTGGGATATACCTCATTTTTTGTTTAATACCATGAAAATATCTAGAAAATTGATGGATGACATGGATGAAATAAATACATCATGGTGGGGTCCACAGAGCATCGACCACTAACCATTGGCTAGTGGTAGGGGGAGTAGCCAATCTGTCTCCTCAATCCTTTCTGACTCCTGACATTGACTCTGTATTGACGTGTGAGGAAGCGCCGAAGCGGATGGGCAGGTGTACCATGCACCAGCTGGTGCATTAATGTCAGCAAGTTCTATGGGTCCCATCACGAGGTATGTGTTATATCCCAACCACCCATCCATTTGGCGGGCTCGTCTTAAGGCTTGAGTCGAAAAATAAGACAGAGCTAAAGATCAAGTGGACCACACTGCAAAAAGTAGTGGGGGGTTGAACATCTACCATTGAAACTCTTTTAGGGGCCAGAAGTCTCGGATCAATATGAAATTTGTTTTTCCTCTTCATCCATGTAGTTGTGACCTTATTAACAAATTGAATGGAAAATAAACGTTATGGTCGGCCCTACGATTTTTTTAATAGTTAAAATTATATTTTTTTATTTTCATTTTTAAAATTTTCAAAAAATAAAAAATAAAAAAAAAGACTCGATCTAAACCGTACCCAACCCAATTTGACTCGGTTTCTCTGACCGAGTCAGACTCAGTTCGGGTCAGGCCAGCAGTGCAACGGATTGGATCAAGTCAGATAACCTGGACACACCCAGATCCATAGCTCAATTGGCAGACTGAGTGGATATACCTCGTTTCAACACTTGAGGTCTTGGTATTGATCCCTAGTGGGGGTGGCTAACATAGAGTGTGTGTGTACTGACATGGGTGTGTGCTAACAAGCTAATCCAAAAAAAAAAAAAGAAAGTCCGATAACCTTGACTCAGTTCCAGATTGAATCGAATTCGGATCAATTTATTGAAAATTTCAGACCAAGTGAAGTTGGACCCGATGCCCACCTCTAGATATGCACCAAACTGAGTATTTTATTATTATTATTATTATTATTATTATTATTATTATTATTATTTTTGTTTCTTGTACATAAATCATGGTGTGCCCACATAGAGTTTACTTAGTAAGGCGTTTTGAGGCCTGTGATGGTGCATTTAAGAGGTGGGTCCCACCTCGTAGCATGGGCACGCGGATTGCCCGGTGACCCGTCCCTCGATTGGCTGGTGTACCACACACCAGCTATATAACTGGTGAAGGTACGTGTTGTGCGAAGACGAGCACTAATGCTCCTCGAGCCCCGGAACGATTCAAAGGATATCACGGTTACATGAGCCCCACGATGATGTATTTATTATATCCACACCGTTCATCCATTTTTCGAGATCATTTTAGAGTACCATACAAAAAATGAATAATATCCAAATATTAATTGGACCACACAACAAATAGCAGCCGAGATAATGATTTTCACCGTTAAAAATTTCGTAGGGCCCACCATAATGTTTATTTTCCATCTAATCAGTTCATAACATCACAAAGACCTGGATGAAGAGTAAAAACAAATTTCATATTGATCCAAAACTTCTGTGAACCCCAAAACGGTTTCGATGGCATACGTTCAATCCCCCGCTGCATTTTTCAATGTGGTCCACTTGATCGTTAGATCTGTTTTATTAATTGTTTAAAGTCTTATGACGAGCTTAAAAATGGATGGACGGTTTGGACATAACACATACCTCGTGATGGGATATAGCTGGTGTGTGGTACACTAACCTGTCCGCTATCGTCCCTCGAACAAGGACAGACGGGACGTATATAGGGGTGTACACGAGTCGAACTGGGCTCAACCCGGCCCGACTCGGTCACTAGCCACACCCAGCCCGAACCCGGCCCGGCCCGGTCACCGGGCCAACTTGTCCAGCCCGAACTCGGCCCGGTCAGCAATCGGGCGAGTTCGGGCCAGTTTCAAACCTTATAGCAAGTTTATGGGAAGGGCTTTGGTAGGTAATCCGCGTCCCATTACAAGACCATCGATTAACGGTTTAGATAGTTGAACTATAGACTCCACAAAAATTCTAACTAATCAGGACATTATAATTCCTTTTTGTATTTGGATGAATCTAAGCTATTCAAGTTATATGTATGTGAGGTGGATGAGTCACTGTCACTTCAAAAATGGGCGGTGAACTATCCCAGAAGGGTGAAGGGGAAAGGGATGGGTAGGGTTTTGAAATACACACACACACACACACACACACACACACAACTTAATCGAGTCGGGCTAGGTCGAGTCGGGCTGAATTGGGACCTATCTGAACTCGGCCCGAACTCAGTTTCGAGTTGAAGAAAATGGCCCGTCCCAACCCGAACTCAGTTTCGGGTCGGGCCGAGTCGAGCGAGCTAACGGGGCTAGCCCGGTTCGTGTACATGCCCTAACTGCATGTAACCTAGGTGAGGCCCACCATGATGTTTGCGAGAAATCCACTCCGTCTATCTGTTTTTTGAGCTCATTTTTAGACATGAGACCAAAATAAGATGGATCGAATACTCAATTGGGCTAAAAACGTGAGGATTGATTGTACACAGTTGAAATGTCTGTGAGGCCACAAAAGTTTTGAATGATAATAATATCTGTGTTTTCAGTTCATCTAGGAACGAGGATATAAACGATATGAATGGTATATAAACATCATTGTCAACCCATGGATGTTTCAACGGTAGGAATTTCCCTGCCCACCTTTTTCTTTAGTGCGGCCCACCTGATTCTTGGATTTTGCTCCCCATTTCTTTCGTGATCTAAAATGAGCTCACAAAAAGAATGGACATATAGATTTCTAACGAACATATGTGGGGCCCACTGTAATGTATGTATTTTATCCACAATACTCTCCATCTTTATTTATTTATTTATTTATATCATTATATGATAAGAACCCAAAAATTAGGCAGATCCAAAGCTCAAGTGGACCAGACAGTGGAGATTGAATACCTACCATTAAAAACTTTTTGCTAGCCTTGCAAGTTTTGCACCGAGCTTATATTTGTGTTTTTCCTTACTGAAGGTGCATATTACCTTATGAACAGGTTGGATGGCAAATAAACATCACGATGGTCGTAGGAAGATTTTAACAGTGGGCGTCACTGTCCCCACTGCTTCCTGTGGTGTGGTCCACTTGAGCTCTGGATCTACCTAAAAATGGATGGGCGGCGTGGATAAAACTCATACATCACAGAGTCCCTGCCTAGACAAATCATGGGGGCAGTAGGCAATGCTGGTGGTAGCCACCTCAGAGTAATTATATAATTAATTGAAGGGAATTTTTCATAGATCAGCTGTCATTTATTAGTGTATATACATAAGATTGTTACTTTTGAAAATTTTCCAACTAAAAGCTCATGTTTTTGGACGCGGATTTCCTGCCAAAGCCTTTCGCATTAAGCTCCTGGGTAAGGATGACGGTTGGGGCCCACCGAGATATTTGTGATAAATACACCCCGTCCATCCAATTTTCTTCCTCAGTTTAGGACGTGCGACCAAAAATGAGGTGTATCCAAGACTCAATTGGGCCACACGAGAGGGAATAGTGGGCATTCAATAAGCAACGTTGAAACATTCTTATGGCCATAAAATTTTTGAATCATGTTATATATATATTTCAATTCATTCCATTGGAAATGACCTTATAAACGGTTTGGATAGCATATAAACATCAAGGTGGAGCCTAGGAAAGTTTTAGTGGTAGGAATTTTTTTCTCCCAATTTTTCCTCTCGCGTGACCCATTTGAGTTTTGTATCCACTTCGTTTTTTGTCTCATCTTCTAAATTGATCTCTCTTCTAAACTGATCTCTCAAAACAGATGGACAGAATGGATTTCTCACATACATTGCAGTGGCCCCGCCTAACATCGCTGCGCAGGAACTTCCTGTTGAAGGCTTTTGCAGTGAGTCCGCGTCCCACGTTTTTACGCTGCTCGCAATGTAAGGACGCGGATGGGGTACTACGCCTACGTATTCGCAGCTCTTTTTTTTTTGTTGCTTTTTTTACACATGCACACGCACCCCACACACACACGCTTACACACGCACACACACCCCACACACGCACGCCATGGGATTTCACCACTGGTGGCTTCTCGAACCCTTGACCTGGTGTTGAAACTCCTGAGAGTCTACCACCCGGGTAAGAGTAACGACCCACGTATTCGCAGCTCGGAACAGGCCAGAGCTCTGGGGTTGCCACCATGATGTATGGGTTTATACATACAGTCCAACGATTTTTTAATATTATTTTATGGTATAAGCCCAAAAATGAAGCAGATCCCAGGCTTAAATGGACCACATCTCAAGAAGCAATGGTAATAATGAAATCCACCGTTGAAGACTTTCTAGGGCCAACTATAATATTTATTTTCATCCAACCTGTTCATAAACTTTTTATACTCCTATGAAGTTTTTAGTGGTGCGCATTCAATCCCTATTGTGTGGTCCACTTGAGTATTGGATCTACCTCATTTTTTGGTTCATATTCTAAAATGATATGAAAAAAATAGATAGACA
This sequence comes from Magnolia sinica, assembly GCF_029962835.1. Taxonomy (NCBI): domain Eukaryota; kingdom Viridiplantae; phylum Streptophyta; class Magnoliopsida; order Magnoliales; family Magnoliaceae; genus Magnolia; species Magnolia sinica. The sequence continues at coordinate 9,083,788 of NC_080581.1, read as the reverse complement.
GTGTGGATGAACACATACATCACGTTGGCCCCTTATAGCACCGGTGTGTTCCGAGCTGGTACAGGCAGGGGTAGGACCTAATCCGCGTTGGTAAAGGAAGCGTTCACCGCTGGACGTATCTAATGTTGGCTATTTTAGTTGACCCGTACATGCGACATGTAGGGCTATCAACGGGCCCGGGCGTTATTTAAAATTCTGATTTTTCAGGCACGAGCCCGGCCATTGACACTTGTTAATGTGAAACATAGGCATGCACTGGTAACCGGGAAACTAAACGTATATACTGATGTAGGGTGGGTGGCGGACAGTTTCATGGCGGAGATGGATCGCAAGGATCAAAAAAGGCCTGATTCGAAGTAGAGGTGATCTGAACTATAGAACCGATTTTGCAAATTAAAATGAGCTATCGTACATACCATATACAATTTTGGGTAGGACGATCTACTTTAACCACCAAACCCACTATGCCTGCTTACCGACACCGAACTTACGAAATATCTTCAGATCGACAATCAAAATTCTATTTTAATTTCATTTTTGCTATTTATAGTAAGTTTTAAATTAAGTATAACTCTTCATTTTTGCTATTTATAGTAAGTTTTAAATTGAGTATGACTCTTCATCCGTTCGGCTTTAGGAGTTGTGCCGAACATGAAAAGTTCTTAGAATAATTAGGAGAATGGTTCAACCAAATAGGGCACTTAGTATTTTTGGCTGAAGACCATGCGCACTAGTAGGAATCATTATTGTCTATAAATAGTAATTTTATTATTTATAGTAAGTTGCGAATTATAGGAGTTTTAGTTGTAGTTTAGTTCTGAAACTTCTTTCATGGCTTGGTATCCCTATTTAAAGGGGGGTGTAAACTCGTTTATTCATTCATCAATCAAATTACGAATTTTATAGAATTTTTATTTTTTATTTTTTATTTTCCTTATTTTTTTTTCTTCTTCTTCCTCATACATTCGAGAAGTCTTTGTGAGGAGTCCAGAGAAGCTTCGTAGATTTAGAATAGTTATCCTTGCGGAAGACGGTGATTGTAACGTCTCGAAAAAATCCGTACAAAGACGCGAGTACCACCTCAGGCAGAAATCACTAAGGACCAAATCCTTTAGAAATTAGATGAGAATTATCTAATGCTGAACCAGATTACCTGTGAAATTAACACTAATCACTATAAACACGAACTACAAGACTCAAAACATATAGAATCATTAACGCTGCATTACCTTGAAATCTAGGATCAATCCCTAAACCCAGTTGCTCTCGGGAGCACCTTGAAATTCCGTATTGGACCTGAAGCGCACGTCGAAAGTCCGATTACTACAAAATTATACGGTTATGACCGCAGTATTGGACTTGACAACCACCTTGGAAATCAAGTCCTAATAGTGCCCAGAAACACATAACTTGAGCCCGGAGCGAAGTGTGTGAGAAATGTGAATATCTTTAGAAAGCGAACTGAAACTTAAGTAAATTGAGTTGTTCGCTTGCGAACCAAATCTAAGGATTCAGATCGTCGGAATCTGACCCAAGTAAACCCTCGAATCAGGAAAAATTTTCAACTCATGTTAGTGCACTTGTGGCCCTGGTCGAGTACCGGTGACTATCGAACTGAAACTGGTCCGCCACGGTCGATCTGTAAATCCGATCGGACCGAAAACTCAGCTTGACCTCGATCCAATGTCAGGAAGCTTAAGTTCGACCGCATGCAGAAAAGGGGCCTTCAGATGTGCTCCGTTGGACCGAAACAGCCAGTCTTTGGCTATAACCTAAGTATACCATGGCCCTGGGGCCATTCTCATCACTTCTGCGCCTATATAAGGGTCTAAACCCCCCTCTCTCTCATTCTATACGAATTCCTAATCCTAGGAGAGAGAAGAGAGAGAGAAAAGAGAAGGAAAGAGAGAGAAAGTGGGAGACCGTCTCTGGGATCCTTCCTTATCGCTCCACGAGCTGAATCAACCCTTCTGCATCGCTATACCGGCGATCCTGACTCCGTTCTTAGGTAAGAAAATCTAACCCTAATTTGTTTTAGGATTTCAATTAGTGTAAGTGATGAAATAGCTAACCTATTTCATGCTATAGGTGGCTGTCGTGTCGTAGACGAATACTTGACATACAAACTGAGTTCGATACTTGTTTATCGACGAAATGTGTGGATTATAAATGTTTAGGTTATGGTTTTCAAGGCTTTCAATGTTAGTAATAATTTACGACTGACTTGATTGCTGCCACATGTGTGCAGATACGATGTTTTCTACATATTGCATGTATATGTAGATTATGTGAATTTTAATGTATTTCGTGTGCTTGTTGAAATGTTCGAATGTGTATGGAATTATGATTTATGCTTGCCATGCTCATTGACTAATAATACATGCTTGGTGTACGCATGGTGAACCCCTTGTAAAGGGATTTGCTATAATACCTGTTATAACTACCGTATTACATGTATATGATATGTGTAGCCTAAGTGTATGAAATGCCTGAATGTGAAAATGCTTGTTTAAACGCTTGTAACGAGTGTGTTGAGATGAGATTTTCAACTCCTTTATCTATGGTTATAGAATCCTTCATATAACCTATTTTACTACTATGTGAATTAAGGATAAAATGCCTATGTACGGTACATGTGTAGTATGTGTTTTGTCAAATTGCTTAAAATATGATTTATATTTGATTTTAGTTCTCATATGCTATCTTTGGCTACTACATGCGTATACTGCTATTTGGAGTGTGTTTGGGGCTACGACGTAGTCCAGGCAATCGGTAAGGATTTCTGAGTTTGTGGTAAGGTCATTTCGCCACGCTAGATAGGTTCGAGGAATCTGAATCGTACGCTGCTAGTCGACAGTGGTTAGGCTACGCGGAGTGCTTATGCGCTCCATGTCGATCGACTCAACGTATGCTCATACCAGTCGAGCTTGTCAAGTAACCCGATTGGCCTAATATATGTTCACAATGTATGGATGCTACTGCTTGAATCTAAGGTACCAAACTCACCAGTGAAAACTCGTTTAACCTTAGTACCTTGATCCGCTAAGATTCATAAGCCGGACATGGTGGTATGGGACACCGTGGTCGAGCTGTCGGCTTACGCTAGGGTGACGAGCCTCCCCGTAGTGTCCAGTGAGCAACCTAGACTCGTAAGCCGAATACGGTGGTATGAGACATTGTATTCATGCTGTCGGCCTATGATCAGGTGACGAGCCTCTCGTAGTGACCTCGAACATACTCTAAACTGCGCTGAGGTGATGAGCTTCTTCGTAGTAAACTAGAGTATAAACCAGACCTGCACTGAGGTAACGAGCCTCTCTGTGGTGACTTGGAATCATCTATCATATGTGAATGACTAGGAGTGACGACCCTAGATGGATCAATGCTTGGGTATATGATATAAAAGGAGGTACCTTAGCTTTCCAACCCTACTGTATGAATAAACCTAACTAAGAATTTGAATAACAAATCGTGCATCGCATTGCACGGTGCTTTGGCGAGGAAGTGCACGTTTACTGGGAGTGGTACATGCCGCGATCGTCAGATGTTGTCGCAAAAGGGACCGCAGGCGAGGGCATGCATCATTATACGATACCATACTTGCATTAACAAGAGTATATAGGACATGAGTGTTGTATTGCTTTATTATTACTACTTGATTGAATTGATAACATGTTAACCTTTACTTTATGATGTCACTGAGTTGATCACTCACTCCCACGTTCTAGGACGGTGTTTTAAACACCAACCAGACCCTGTTTTAGTTGCAGATAATAGTAATGCTTACGAAGCGGAGCCAGACTTTTATGACGATGAGGAGTTATCCTTCATGCAGTTATCAGGCGGGTCTATGTAGACCGTGTTCTGATCGACGGGGTTACAGGGATGCTGATTAGACGCCATTACACTAGTCATTTTTCTTACACTTTTGGAACACACATGTATATTCATTTTATTTATTTTGGGAGTATACATGTATATATTTAACCTGATAACATGTTCACACTCTGGAGACTTACAACAATTTATATATCTTATACATCTATCACAGTCTTTCGCTTGTGTAATTTAACTGTCTCTGGAGTATGATATGCTATTTTGGTATAATCTCATTCATGTTTAAGGCACTAATACAGACAACATTAAATCATTATTATCTATGTTGCATAAGTGATGTGTTGGAACTCGAGTGTTGGGCTTCTGCTCGACTCCCGATTTTCAGGGCGTTACAGTGATCGACCTCATCATGTTAATCCTTGCGTCACATCTAAACTAAAACATACCCTACAAATAGCAGGATCCACCTTATATGTGCTAAAACCAATTCATTAATTGGTCATCGTGTCTGATTAATGTTCATTTGTTGGTTAATGACATACCATTATCCTCTCTGGATTTTAGCCGTCCGTGGTTTATGAATAGGTTTATCAATCATTACAAACCATCGCACTCTATTAGAGTGGAAATGTCATTTTTTAATAAATAATTAATAAATGCAGTGAGGGTAGGAGAGAGCGACCAGTTGGGGAGAGGGATGGGAGAGAGATGATTGAAAGAGTGAAAGAGGTACCTCACATCTCACACCCTTGTAATATTTTTTAGAAAGTTTGAGTTGAAATATGAAATGATTTCTTGTATATTTTGTTGAGACTAATAATACTCTACATGTACATGTTTACAAGGAATAGTTTTAATAGAAGAGATTATAATAAATCTAATTAAATCTAAACAAAAAATTATATAGATAAAGATTTAAATCTTTTCTAATAGTTTCTTTTGGGTTGAATGTGGAAATTCTTAATACTTAACTAGCATAAAATTAATCCCAACCAAGGAATCGACAAAGATGTCCGCAAGCTATTAATCGGAAGACAGGTATGAATTACAGAGAACCTTCTGGGATAACTTTTCTTGAATAAGATGACAATCAATTTTTACAAGTTTAGTTTGTTTATGAAAAATAAAAAGATTGCTAGTCATATAAATAACTACTTGATTACCGCAATAAATATATTTAGGTTGGAAATAATGCTAAATATCAAAATTGTGGAAGATGTTTTTGAGCCAAATGAAACTACAAGTAGTACAGGCCATGGTGCAATATTCATCCTTAGTAAATGACTGTAAAACCATGGCTTAAAGCCCGGAATTAAAATATTAAATGATTGCTTGTTTATTTTATTGAGAGTTATACTATATATATATAGGGAGAGAGAGAGAGAAGAAGACGAAATACCCCAATTAATAGAGTTTATAATCAATTTAATTAAATCATAGTCTAATCAGATCTGAAGAAAAATTATAAATACAGAATCAAATCTTAATATCTTACTCCTCAAAATGATGACATTGTTATACTCCACCACTATTTGTTGACATGAATGAAGGACTATATGTAGATGAGATCTACTCCGTTCATCAGATGCACCACCTTGCCTTTTGATTGGGGCACAAAAATTAGGTCGATTAAAAATTCAAGTGTAGTATGCTATTGGAACATTTGAGATGTGAAATCCTATAATTAAAATTGTCCAAACTATGTTGAGTCTACAATATATTTGTAATCCAATCCATTCATCTAACACCACATACTAGGATGAATAGTTTGGTGAAAATCAAAACATTCAAAGACTTATATGAGCCACACTATATGTATTTTGACTTTTTAGGCATGATTTTACACCATTCCCTATTGTGTGGTCCACCTCAGTCTTTGATTAAAGTGACAACTAGTTGGATGCTGAAAATGTCCATGTGTGTGTATATATTTTAACATTTTGACCATTTCTTGCGTGGATGTTGCAATAATATCATAATAAAAAAGGGGATATTGTAAAATCTGGTGAGGTTTCGAAGATCTTATGATAATACCATTTAGTATATTTATTATGATATTATCACGAGATTTTAATTGTCTAGGAGGGGCTTGCCATACTGCTTACTAGTAACCAAAGGCCATGGTCACATGAGGGGAATAAGCTTGTGACCTAACCGTCCATTAGATCTATGTTCTTATTTTCAAGTTGCCTGCACCCCTTGTATGGTTAACTGACTCTCCCAGTGGAAAGCTTCCAATTTCTAATAGATAATAAATCCCCTATATTATTGTCTACAGGATTTTAGTCCATTGTGTCGATACTTGACATCGGCTCAATGGGAGTCCTCGTTTTCATACCAATTGATGTAGGGAAAGGACCTGATGAGGTCGATCACTATTAGAGCTGGGCAGGGGACTACTTAACTCGCCTAACTCGACTCGTCTAACTCGTTCGGACCCGACTCGACCCAAACAGAGTAGGTTTCTCCCAATCCAAACTCAAACCGAGTTGAGTTCAAGTTACCTAGTAACTCGACCTGACTCGACCCAAAACTCAATCCGGTCAGACTCGACTCGATTTCGGGTATATATAATAAAAAACCCCGATCCAATCCCAAACCCTCTCTTCCTCCCTCATCGTCCTCTTCCAATCTCAGCAAACACCCACCTCCATCACCTCCCTCCTCTCTCTCTCTCTCTCTCTCTCTCCACTCCCTCCTACCCTCCTCTTTCAAGCCCACCACCATCACTACCACCCTCTCTCTCTCTCTCTCTCTCTCTCTCTCTCTCTCTCCCTCCCTCATCTCTCAATCCGAACAAGATTTGAATCGATGCCAACCTGAACTGACTTGGTACTTTTTAACGGGTCGGACTCGGTTCAGATTAGTTCGGGCTAGACCCGGATTTGGATCGGTTTAGGCATGCTAGACTCAGTACCAAGTCGAGTCGAGTTCGGGTCAGGCCTATTTCAAAATCGGATTGACTTGTGTCAGCCCTAAATCGGTCGGACTCGACTCGATGCCCAGCTCTAATCACCGTCTTCCTTAGGGATAACTTCTCCGAATCCACGAAGCTTCTATGGACTCCTCATAGAGATTCCTCGAAACCTCAAGGGAAGAAAATAGAAATAATTTCTATTAATTCAAAATAAATTGATTGATGATAAAAACGAAATTACAATCCTTTAAATAATGAGTTCAAACTTAAGACGAAGTTTTAGACTCAAACTCCAACTCAAACACCCTAAAAATATGGTTTACTATCAATATTAAACTTACTATATATAGATGATTATCATTCTAACTAGACCTCATGGTTTTTGGCCAAAACTAATAAGTGTTCAATTTGGCTTAACCACCTTATTATCCTAATTTTTTAAAGCCCTTTTCACGTGGCATGACTCTTAAGACTCAAATTATCAGAAGTTATGATCCAACTAAAACTTTTTATTTATAATAAAAATAAAATGGACTTTTAAATATCGTCAATATGATGGAATCTTGCAAATATCAAAAAATTCATTCCAATTTTCGAGATACGACTATTTTAAGGTTCTGACGGTCCAGATCATTTTCACCTCCAATCAGGCCTTCTCTAGTCCGTCTTTGCCATGAAATAGTGTCCGCGACCAGCTCTACATCACCTCCTCCCTGATTGTTCCCTTTGTCTTGTATCACCTCGGTTAAGGTTTGGCTTGGCTTTTAGGCTTATAGCCAAGCATTATGCTTGGTTGCACCTGATGGACAGGATGTATTTTCTACATATATCAGTGGGTCCCCTCCAACCATATTCTAATCATCCTTAAATTTAAATCCAATGAGTTGCCTGCCCATGCATTAATTGAATGGCTCTAGCCAAGGTCAAGTCATTTCAGGGTCCCTTTCGTCATAAAGGTGAGTGACATCGTATCGATAGATATCAAAATCGATTGGTCACATGATAGGCCTCTTCTTCATCTTAGACCTGGCCACATGATAGTGAAAGCTCCGCTTGGATGTGTGCATACATGCGGGACAAGATTATGGTGGTAGTTCACCGGTATTTTTAAGTCCGTGAAACACATGGAAGACATGCACATCAATCACATTCAAGATGGCACGACTACTGTAGATGAAGCATGGCTCGAATTTCAAATTGATTGGGCTATCCTAACCAACAAGTTGCTGTAAATGTTCTTAATTCTACAAGCAAAATCAGAGTTTAGTGATTTGAATTACCGTAAGTGTTATGGCTGTTCAGATCCAGGGACAACGGGGCAATTACACATCTTAACTTATATATATGGGCAATGGTTCTATGCCGTCGAGCTCATGCGAACTTCCCATGACGTCGAGCTGTGTGGGCCCCACCATAATGCATATAGAACATCAACACCATCAGTTAGATGCACATTCCATCGTGGGCCTCGGGTTTAAAAATCAAGTCAATCGATGACTTTTGTGGCCCACACCACCTACAAAAGTTGAGAGGAGTTACCCTCCCATCAAAACATTCATAATCATTTGTTGGGCCCACCGAGGTGTGGTTCACAAATCCAGCCCATCCATTATGTGTGTCCCACTTGGATGAGGGGTCAGACCAAGTTTCTTAGATGCATCCAAATTTTATGTGGGCCCCACCAAGTGCTTTTATATCTTTTAGGCATGTCTATTTTAGATGGTCTGGCTCACCTGAGCTCCGTATATGGATAATTTTTGGGATATCACATAATTTAATGGGGACCCATCAAATTCACGGTGTTGATGTTCGACACACATCATGGTGGGGCTACACAACTCGACCTCACAGTAAGTTCCCATGAGCTCGACCGCATAGAATTGGAGAGAGAGGAATGCTCACCCGCGCACCTTGGACCATTCAGATGGCATGCTCACCTGGGCATGTGCACACTTATGCACACATGTCATGGGCGTCTAATCCGAACAGTCCATGTGATGGGGCATCCCATGAAACCTTCATGGACCAATTTTCACCTTGATCTAAAACTCTGGTAGGCCATAGAAAAGAGAAATGCAAATCAAGGGAGGAAACTGTTTTCTTTTTCATGGCCCATCAAAGTTTTGGATCATTGTGAAAGTTGGGCCCCTGGGGTTTCATGGGGTGTTGCATCATGTGGACCGTTGAAATTTTAGACTCACATCCCGTATGGTGAGTTCTCAAAAAGTTTGCACGGTGTGTGTGTGTGTGTATATATATATATAATTTTAGATTAACATATGAAAGCAAGGGTGTAGGGTTTAGAGTTAGATGATGATGGAACCAGTACGTCGATGAGTAAATATGCTGAGTAAATATTTATATGACTTCTTGGTTTTCCCAGTTGTAGGTGAGAACATGCTGAGTAATTATGGCAATTTCTCCAATGTGATGTTGAAAAATCAAAACATTAATGTAGATAAATACAAAACCTTTTATGTAGGTGACCGATTAATATTGTGATTTCATGTATATGCTCCCTCCTCAATGGGATTACATAACTGTATGCCAGTGCCACATGTGAGGAGGATGAGTCACTTGGACGCAGATTGCTTGGAGACCGATATCCTTGATGACCTTAATCTGTGGGGTCCACAGTGATGTATGTGTTTTATCCATGCCGTCCATCCAATTGAAAGATTGATTTGGACGTGGATTAGCATCCTGAGAAAACTCTATGGAGCTGGCTGTCACAATGATGTGTGTGTCTTATCCATGCCATCCAACCATTTTATCAACTCATTTAAGGGGAGCCCAAAATTGAAGCATATCCAAAGCTTAAGTTGAGCAGACCACAGGAAACAATGGGGATAATGACATCCACTGGTGAAACCTTCTTGAGCCAACTGTGATGTTTATTTGTCTTCTAACATATTCATAAGGTCACACAAACATGGATGAGGGAAAACACAAATATCAGCTTGACAACTTCTGTGACCCCTTAGAAGTTTTTAATGGTAGGTGTTCAATTCCCACTGTTTCATGTGGCGTGGTCCTCTTGAGCTTTGGATATGCTTCAATTTTGTACTCATGTCCTAAAATTAGCTGGGAAAATGGATGAAGATCATGAATTATAACACACATAAATCATGATGGGTCTCGCAAAGTTTACTCTGTAAGTTATACTCAGCATGCAATGGGCATCTACTTATTATTTTTAAGGTATGAGCCTAAAATTGAGACCCAAGTTGACTACAACATAGGAAATAATGGAGATAATGATGTCGATTGTTGAAACCTTCCTCACACATTCTAAGTCAGCGGAAGCCTAAGAGATCTAGATCGTTCATCATTTGCGCCAAGTGAACATAACTCATCATAAGACGTTATGCACACTGTACATGTACCTCGACGACTGTGGATCATAGGTTTTGCTGTATTTAAGCATGCATGTTCTTGCATACATGTCTGGCACAATTAATGACTACTGTTGATGCAATTATCTGGTTCGTCCTCCTGGACCCTTGTATGCCTGCACAGAAAGAAAACAAAGGAGACCCTGGCTCGAGCAGGGGACCCTCCGATGGCAAAGTCAGGCCTGGACTCGGGGTCTCAAAATATTGAAAGATTTTTAGGAGGAATTTGTTTCGTACCTCTCAAGGTGACAAGGGTCCTCCTTTTATAGCTGCTGGGTCTTCTCGGGTCCTCCTGATATTGAGCGCGGGATCTTCTCCTGGTATCACGGAGATAGGATCGTGCCCATCTTGAGCCATCATCCGATCCCGTGAGCTTCGGGGTCGGAGATCTTATCCCAAGATATCCGGGATGAGATCTGACCTAGCGACGGTCGGTCTTGCAAGGCGGTCCGCCCGACACATGCCCGGAACGCTGATAAGTCGTTCGAACCGACTCAACCATTGTCTCGGTTTAGCGAACCATGCCTCGGATTTGACGCATCCTTCGGCGACCCGAGGTATCAAGTCCGAGTCCCGAGGCATTAAGTCCGAGTCTTCGGACTTATATTTTTGCCCCCAACAGTAAGCCCCCTTACTCCGTGTGTTTCATATGACACTGAGGAGTAGCGAGTTTGGAGTCGGTTCGTAACTCAGTCCGAGATGAGTCGTGATCATTAAATGCATTCCATGAGGCCTTTGATGGGGGACGGTTCAGCTTCTGACATCGCATGCGCCGTCGGCCGTCAAATCACACATCCCGCCAATGAGGATTGGACACGTAGCGAAGGTATTATTATTGCCAGTTGACGTGCGCCACGTGTCGAGCGAGGGAATCTATGCAGGCGTCGAATCATTTCCTCATTAATTGTCTCCGCCGTATGGCGACCTTATATAACGTCAGGGGCCCCGCACTTTAAACTTTTATTGCTCTTGCCATTCCCGCTCCGCATTTTCTTTAGGGTTTACATAGCCTTTCGTCTCCTTCCTTTTCTTTTTCTTTACCGTCGGTGCCTCTTTCCGCCATCTCCGTTTTCCTTTCTCCCTCCGGTGAGTTTCTCCTTCCTCTTTATTTAGTAATAATGGCGGATAGGAGTTCTCAAAGTCCCCAGGGGGGAGCTTCCGGAGACGAAGGCGAAGCGCAACGTTTTTGGAACGTTGCGGAATCGCCTTCCTTACTGACGGAGATAGCAGTGGACGCCAACGCTGCTTGTCTACCGGAGAGAGTCACCGAAGCTCCGGCGGAGCGCCCAGCTTCCGTCGTTCCTTCTCGGGGCGGGTCGTCTCTATTAACCCGCCCGGGAAGGCCTAACTTGCCAAGGGATATGGAGGAGAATGAGGAGGAAGAAGATGAAGTTTTAATCGCCGAAGGAACCCCTGATCTTGCTCCTGTTAGTGAGTCGGCGCAGGCCGAATCTGAAGAAGAAGGATCGGGGGAAGATTTAAGCGGTCCGGTTCCCTCAGTCTTGACTGAGACGGACTTGGACAGAATCCGAGTCGGATACCATATTCCCGAGTCGGTCATCACCTATCTTCCCCGTCCGAATGATTTACCGGATCACCCTCCTGCCGGGGCAGTCGCGATTTACCAAGTGTCGATGCAATGCGGCTTGCGTCTGCCCCTTCAGACCATAGTCCGGGGAGTTTTGTCTCGCATAAAGATTGCCCCGGGGCAGATAGTCCCGAATGGGTGGAGGAACTTACTCGGATGTGCAGTGTTGTGGGCTGAGATGGAACAGCCACCACTTACAGTCGACGAATTTCTCCACCTGTATCAGGTGCGGGTAAATCCGAACTATCCCGGCTTCTACGTCTTCGCTGCTTGGCGAGGCGGAGGCGGTTCCCTGATAACCGACCCTCCCACTTCCAACAAACACTGGAGAGAGCGTTGGTTTTGGGCATGTGGTCGCTGGGAGACGGATGAGTCCGGGTCCCACGAGGCTCGTGTCCCTCGGGCTTTCCAAAGAGCAGGTGACTTGGGTTTTTTTTTTTTTTTTTTTTTATAATACCCTGAAGTTGACGAACTTATGTTTGGCAGATATTCCGAAGAAGAAGCCGAAGCTCGGCAGCACTGCCTCGGCTCGGATCAAAGAGTTGAAGTCGTTGGATCCGGGGGACAGGTCTTGGAAGGTGCTTCTACAGCCGGAGCGCCTTCACCTTGCAGGTCTGGACTCGGAAGTTACAGGTAATTAAGAACGAATCTTCTGAATTTTCCAAATTTCCCCCGACTTACTTCGCCTTACTCTCCCCCTCCTTTTTTTTGTTTTTGCAGATCTGCCCGAAGCTCGTCCCAACCTAAGGATTGTCCCCGAACCGGAGATGACTGGAGCTCGTCCTGCCCTTAGACCAGTCACGAAGTTGAAGGCCCCTCCGCGGTCAGTTCTTCTTTCAGAGCCTCGGCCACCGAAGAGGCAAAGGGTGCCGCGGAAGGAGAAAGAGCCAGCGAGCTCTTCTGCCCCTCCGGTCGTCGTGATTCCCGACCCGGACGAAAGGGCCGAAGAGACGGCGATTGCTGCTTCGGATCCTCAGGCGGCACCCGACTCCGCACGCGTTGAGACGACGGTGCCGAGTCGGGAAGAAGAGACCGGGGCCGCGACCTCAAGGGGGGAGGAAGAGACGAGGACTGCGTCCTCCCGAGGGGAAGAGACGAACCAGGAGGGGCCGTCAATCCTGCAGCAAGTGGTGTCGGGGATGGTTCCTTGGGCCCTGGCCCATGGGTGTGAAAGAGAGTTCGTGAAACTCTACAACGCCCCGTCGTCGCAGACCGTCAGCCACGCTGCCCGGATGCTTTTTGAACTCGCTCCTTGCTTAATCAAGGCCAACAAGGAGCTATCCTCAACTCATCGGCCGCAGCTCTTCGCCTCGAGGCCAGATCCGGGTCGGCGTCCTGACAGGCGAGGCGTCCCTTGCTCGGAAAGCGCCAAGATGCGAGGCAGAGGCGGCTTCTTCCGTAAGGGCCCTGGACGGCGAAGGCAGAGGTCGCTCGAGCACGGTTCGACTCTCCAAAGCCGAAGAGGAGAATCGGCGAGTTCTAGAGCCCATGCTTCGTGCGCGGATGACTTAGCTCGGCTAAGCTTGAGGCGGCGAGGCATTCAACAGGCCGAGGAGAAGACTCGGGAGGCCGAGACGGCTAGGGACCAAGCCGTCCAAGCATTCCTTGAGTCGGCCGAGTTTGAGGACGAGAGGGATCGCCTGTTCCAGAGCGGATATCTGGAATGCGTCAAGGATATAAAGAAGTCTTTTCCTGACCTTGACCTTTCAGAAATCGAAGGCGGGGCAGCCTCAGAGTCCGAGAATCCGGACGCCGCCGCTGAAGGCACAACTGCCGGGGACGGGGCCGACGCATGAAGACTTTGGTTTTTTATATGTATATATATTTTTTTTGCTCCGATGTATTCGGTTGCTTTTGTACTTACACATATTCGGACGAATGAAAAAGAAAAGCATGTCTTTATTCATTTGACTCGGCTTTACTCTTCCTCAGGGTCTTTAAACATCAAATAGCAAGCTAAGGATAGTAGACCTTGAGGTGTTCAGCGTTCCATGGATGAGGCAATGACTGTCCGTTTAGGTCTTCTAGCCGATATGTTCCTGGTCTAATGGTGCCCGAGACGATATAGGGTCCTTCCCAATTGGGTCCCAATGTACCCGACCCAAACTCCTTAGTGTTGGAAAACACTTTCCGAAGAACCATATCTCCCCTTCGGAATCTTCTAATCTTAACTCGGGTATTGTAGAACCGAGTCACTTGTCGTTGTCAAGCCTCCGTGCGCAGCCTCGCCCTTTCCCTTTGTTCGTCCAGAAGGTCGAGTCCGAGTGCAAGGAGTTCTTCATTCTCTTCTGCATTGAATAAGGTGATTCGAGCCGAAGGTAATCCGATTTCGACGGGAGTGACTGCTTCCGAGCCGTAAGCGAGTGAAAACGGAGTTTCTCCTGTGGCCGTTCGGGTTGTAGTTCGGTAAGCCCAAAGAATTTTCGGGAGCTCTTCGGCCCATGCTCCTTTGGCCCGGCCAAGCTTGGTCCGAAGATGTTGCTTGATACTCTCGTAAACCGCCTCGACTTGTCCGTTGGTTTGAGGGTGATGCGGTGATGAATAAATATTCCTGATCCCGAGGTTCTTGCACATCTCACGAAAGCTCCTATTATCAAATTGCCTTCCATTGTCTGTGACAATGGTACGGGGTACTCCGAATCGGCAGATAATGTTTTTCCATACAAACTCGGTGATCTTCTGCTCGGTTATTTTGGCTAATGGTTCTGCCTCGGCCCACTTCGTAAAATAGTCCACTGCTACCACAGCAAACTTGGTCTGCCCTTTTCCCATAGGGAGCGGTCCTATGAGGTCGATGCCCCATTGTGCGAAAGGCCAGGGACCAGTCATCGGCGTCAGTGTCTCGGGTGCTTGCCTCGGAATTGCCGCAAACCGTTGGCATCTGTTGCATTTTTGAACGAGCTCACGAGCGTCGTGTTGGATAGTGGGCCAGTAGTATCCCTGTCGTAAGACCTTGTAGGCGAGGGATCGCCCTCCAGAGTGGTTTCCGCAGATTCCTTCATGAATTTCCCGTAACACATAGTTTGCCTCGCTGGGTTTGAGGCACCGCAGCAACGGGGCGTAGTATCCTTTCTTATAAAGGGTCCCGTTGAGTATGGTGTAACGGGAAGCTCGGATCTTAATTCGTCGGGCCTCGGTGCGATCCTCTGGCAACTTTCCTTGACGAAGGAATTGGCGGATTGGATCAATCCAGGATGGTTCTGAGTCGATTGTATTGACGGCCTCGCTAATTGGCTCGTCTATACTTGGTTTATCGACGTATTCGACAGGGACGGACCTGGGTATATCGTCTTCTTCGGCCGAGGCGAGCTTTGCTAGCAAATCGGCTTTGCTGTTTTCCGTACGAGGTATCCGAGTTACACGACAGAATTGAAATCTGTTGATAAGTTCTTTCGCTTTCTCCATGTAAGCCCTTAGCCGGTCTTTCCGTGTCTGGTATACACCGGTAACTTGGTTAACAACCAACTGAGAGTCGCTGAAAACGCTTAGGTGCGTGACCTCCATGCTAGCGGCGAGTCGGAGGCCGAGTAGCAACGCTTCATATTCCGCCGTATTGTTCGACGCTTGAAATCCAAGTCGTAAGGCATACTGTATATAGGTGTGATCGGGGGTTTCCAGCACCACCCCAGCCCCACTGGCCTTCGAGTTGGAAGAACCGTCGACATACAGATTCCATGGAATAGGGCAAGGGGAAGCGGTTGAGGTCGGAGCTGCACCGTCCTTCGGTGTATCATTTGCTGAAAGTTCGGCTGAAGACGTTCCCTCGGCGATAAAATCAGCTACGGCTTGCCCTTTGATTGCTGCCTTTGGTCGGTATTGAATATCAAACTCACTCAGCTCGATAGCCCATTTGGTGAGTCGGCCGGAAGCTTCTGGTTTCTGCAGTACCTGGCGAAGCGGAAGGTTGGTCATTACAATGATGGTGTGGGCATGGAAGTACGGCCTAAGTCGCCGAGAGGAAGTTATTAAAGCCAAGGCCACTTTTTCCAAGCTTGGGTATCTCGTTTCTGCTGGCAATAACGCTTTGCTGACGTAGTAAACCGGTAGTTGCTTTCCTTCGGATTCTCGTATCAAAGCCGAGCTAACCGCTGCCTCGGATACAGCTAGATAGAGGAGCAACGACTCCCCCGGTTCAGGTTTTGATAAGAGAGGTGCAGAACCGAGATATAATTTTAATTCCTGGAATGCTGCTTCACATTCTTCCGTCCAACCCATCGCTTGTCTTCCTTTCAATTGTTTGAAGAAAGGGAGACACTTATCCGTTGCTCTGGACAGGAACCGATTGAGTGCTGCGACTCGTCCGGCCAATCTTTGGACGTCCTTAATGGTTTTGGGGGATTCCATATCAATCAGAGCCTTTATCTTCTCAGGGTTTGCCTCTATTCCTCGCTGACTGACTAAGAAACCGAGGAATTTTCCGGAGCCTACTCCAAAAGCACATTTACTTGGATTTAGCTTCATCCGGAACTTCCGCAGGATTAGAAACATTTCTTCCAAATCATTCACATGATCCGCCGCGTGTATGCTCTTGACAAGCATGTCGTCGATGTATACTTCCATGGTTCGGCCTATAAGTCAAGCAAAGATTTTGTTAACTAACCTTTGATAAGTTGCACCGGCATTCTTCAGACCAAATGGCATCACTCGGTAACAATAAAGGCCTTTGTCGGTGACAAAGGTAGTTTTTGATTTATCTGTTTGATGCATTACAATTTGATTATATCCCGAATAAGTATCCATGAAGCTAAGGAGCTCATGTCCGGCTGTACTATCTACTAGCTGGTCTATCCTCGGAAGCGGAAAGCTATCTTTGGGGCAGGCTTTATTCAAGTCGGTATAATCAATACAGACTCGCCACTTCCCGTTGGACTTCTTTACAAGCACGACATTCGCGACCCACTCTGGATAGTGTATTTCTTCTATGAAACTAGCTTGGAGTAGTTTGTTGACTTCTTTCTCGATGATGGCGTATCGTTCAGGGCCGAGTCGTCGCTTCTGTCGGATCGGTCGATATGACGGATCGACGTTAAGTCGGTGAGTCACCACGGAGGGGTCGATCCCTTGCATATCTTCATGATTCCAAGCGAATACGTCGGCGTACTTTCGGAGCAGGGCGATCAGCTTTTCTCTCAAAGGGGACTGCAGAGATGAGCCAATTCGCACTATCTTGGATCCATCTGTTTCGACTAAGGCGATTGAGACAAGATCTTCGACCGGCTGTCCTCGTTCATAATTCTCGCCCCGAGGGTCCAACGATTCGATTGTTAATATGTTGGTCGGATTCTTGTCGGCGGTTCCTTTTACAGCTATCATGTAACATCGCCTCGCGTCTTGCTGGTCTCCTTTAACGATTCCGACTCCTGACTCGGTCGGGAATTTCATTGTAAGATGGTATGTGGATACCACGGCCTGGAGGAGACTCAATGAAGGTCGGCCGAGTATCGCGTTGTATACCGAGGGTTGATCGACGACCAGGAAGTCAACCATCATCGTGGTCTGATGTGGGGCAGTGCCAGCAGTGAGTGGTAATGGGACAGTCCCCTCGGGCAATACTTGTCCTCCGGAAAAACCGATCAATGGGGTCCGAACCGGGCGTAACGCGGATCGTTCGATCCCCATTTTGTCGAACGCTTGAGTAAATAACACGTCTGCAGATGACCCCGTATCGACGAGTATCCGAAACACTTTTCGGTTAGCGATCGCCAAGGAGACGATCAGCGCATCATCGTGGGGGTGATGGATACCTCGGGCGTCTTCTTCAGTGAACGATATGCAATACCTTTCTCTTTTCTTTTCCTTTGATGGCCGATCTATAATCATGAGCTCGGACCGAGGCTGACTGAGTTTTCGTGCGTGATTCCTTCGCGCGTTGTTTGAGTCGCCCCCACATTGTGGACCGCCGATAATCGTCCGGATTTCTTCCATAGGCTGACTCTCGGTCGGGCGCGCCTCGGATGCCCCAGCTTTGACCATATGTTCTCTGAGTCGGCCGTCTTTTATGAGTCGTTCGATTTCTTCTTTTAAGTGACGGCAATCACTTGTGTTATGCCCGTGATCGCGGTGATAATGGCAGTACTTATCCTTATCCCGCCGATTAGGATTACTCCTGAGCTTACTGGGCCAGCTAACAAAGCCTTCGTTTTTTATTTCCATCAGTACCTCTTCCCGAGTCTTATTCAGGGGAGTATATGTGGAAAATTTTCGATCCGGCCGTTTTCCTGACCTTCGCTCGTCACGCGCTTGATCCTCTTTGCGTTTCCTTCCCCCGGCCGAGTCGGCTTCTTTTTTGGCCGACTCTTTGGCCGAGGTTTTAGTTTCACGCAGGATTCGCGCTTCCTCGGCGTTGGCATATTTATCGGACCGTGCCATAAACTCTGCCAGAGTATCGGGCGGAGTTTTGTCTAGAGATGCCAGGAATGGCTTATCCCTAACTCCTTGCATGAGTGCATTGAGGGCCGTTTCTTCCGAATGTTTCCGAACTTGAAGGGATTCGAAATTAAAACGCTTGATGTAATCTTTCAATAGCTCTCCTGCTTCTGAACTACGCTATTCAGATGTGCATGGGGCTTTAATTTTTTCTTTCCGCCGATGAAGTTGGTGAGGAAGGCATCGCTCAGCTCAACGAATGAACTGATGGACTTTGGCTTCAGCTGTTTGAACCACAGTCGAGCTACATCAGTCAATGTAAGAGAAAAGGCCCGACACATTACGGCATCCGAGGCATCATGGAGTTCCATATAGGTTCTGAAGCACTCAATATGCTCGGTCGGGTCAGTCTTGCCGGTGAAAGGAGCGATTTGAGGTAATCGAAACCTTTCGGGCAATCGGGCTTTCAATACCGAGTCCACAAAGGGGGAGGCTTTCGCTTCGGACCCGGTTGAATATACGTTCCGGCCATGCTTTATGTCCGCCATCTCTTTTGCCATCTCTTCCCGCACTTCTTTTTTGAAATTTTGAATGTCGGCTTTCCAAGGTTCGCTGCTTTCAGCCGTGCCTTCCATGGAAGGGCGATTGCGCTTCCTTCGCTCTATTTCGTGCCGAAGATCAGTCGGGGGGAGGGAGGCGTTGGCTGACAGCGCTGGAGATGGTCCTGGTCCGCCTTGGGGTTGGCTCGGCCGGAAAGACTGCGGCGCGGAAGATTGGGGATCAACCGCCGCCGTCGGTACGTGCGCTGTCTCCCCTTGAGGATGCGGGAGTGGCTGCATTTGCTGATACATTCGTTCCAGCATCTGCTTCATCGTATTCATATCAGAACGGATTTCTTGAACCTCCTTGTCCAACCGCCCATCGTCGCGACCCCGCTGATTGTTGCTTGTTCCGGTCGCCCCTCGTCGGCGGTTGTTAGGTGCGTTCTGGGCTGGGGGAACGGCGATTGGACCGGGTGGCCCTGTAATCGCGTTCTCATTCAAATCTTCTTCTGGGACCGTCCTTCTAGTCATCACCATTGGACTCAGTATAGAGGTACGGGATGGCTTTTTGCACGTTCCCACAGACGGCGCCAAACTGTTGATGCAATTATCTGGTTCGTCCTCCTGGACCCTTGTATGCCTGCACAGAAAGAAAACAAAGGAGACCCTGGCTCGAGCAGGGGACCCTCCGATGGCAAAGTCAGGCCTGGACTCGGGGTCTCAAAATATTGAAAGATTTTTAGGAGGAATTTGTTTCGTACCTCTCAAGGTGACAAGGGTCCTCCCTTTATAGCTGCTGGGGTCCTCCTGATATTGAGCGCGGGATCTTCTCCTGGTATCACGGAGATAGGATCGTGCCCATCTTGAGCCATCATCCGATCCCGTGAGTTTCGGGGTCGGAGATCTTATCCCAAGATATCCGGGATGAGATCTGACCTAGCGACGGTCGGTCTTGCAAGGCGGTCCGCCTGACACATGCCCGGAACGCTGATAAGTCGTTCGAACCGACTCAACCATTGTCTCGGTTTAGCGAACCATGCCTCGGATTTGACGCATCCTTCGGCGACCCGAGGTATTAAGTCCGAGTCTCGAGGCATTAAGTCCAAGTCTTCGGACTTATATTTTTGCCCCCAACAACTACAACTTTAGGTCAACCAATATAACCCATGGGGCGAGATTGATGAGCGGAGAGGATCCTTTGTACATGTTCCATCATGGCACATGTGTCCCGATTGTGTTTGGCGTATGGAGATGTGCCACTGAAAATGTAACAACTCTGAATTTTGGTACACTTACAAACTTTAGTTAATAAGTTATAAATTTAATTTTTGGTTGATGAAAAAAACAAATTAGCAGTTGCATAAATTACATCAACATAATTATTCCAAGATTCCAAACAAAGGCCACGTAAATCAATAGTTAAAACATGTTTGCAAATCACTTGTTTGTGATCTTATGCTTGCGGCCCACCTAATGTTAGGAATTGTGGAAGCACACATAACAGAATCAAGCAAAGTACACGCAATTGTATGTACAAATAAGTCTAAACAAGAACAATTCAAATTTTATGTGGAAAAACTCTTGCGGAAAATAACCATAGCAGAAAGCGATGAATAATGCACTATAAAATAAAAAATTACAAGAGATAGTGTTCTTACCGATTTGAACAAGCCCTGAATCTCCTTCAAACCCTAACTATGCCCTTAAACCCTTATGAACGATTTAGAAAGCCACGATACTCCTTATTCTACTCCTAATCCCGATTACACTTAATATATACAATATCACAACTGGAATAGGAAACAACTTCCATACTTATGCAATTCTGCGTGCATCTTTGATGGGACCTTTGATGGCATCGATATCCTTTAACGCTATCGAGTAGTACTTCTAAAACAGTCCACCTACCAACCTGGATTTTTCAAATTTTCTCGATGGGATCAAGTATCTGTGATGACATTGAGTGGTCTGTTGATGTTACTGACAAACTTGAGACATCAACAACACCTAAGGCTCGAAATTTTGTTATTTTTGGCAACAATATATATATTTTTGGATTTTAAAAAATGTTGGCAAGTTGCTCATTCGTGATCTTATTACAATCATTCAATCAAATATCATATATATATATATATATATATATATATATATATATATATATATATATATATATGCTATCTCCCCTCTTCCCCACGGCCAAAAAAATGAAAAAAAGCCTCGCCGGAGGAGAAGGGGAGGCAAGAGACCAAAATAGACCAAAATATCCTTAGAACGATTATTTATTGAAGGGCCGAGAAGACTGCATAGCATTTTCTCTGGGGTAGGGTTCTGAGAAATGTCGAAGAAAGATGGAGAGCCTTCCATTGCGTATCAAGGAGATTACGTAGAGATTTGTGAAGGAGAGACGGAAGCACTAACGAGAGAGAGTAATGATGAAGCAGAAAGAAGAAAGAGAGATAGGTATTCTCCATCTCCTTCCCGCAGCTCTCTCTCTCTCTCCCTCTCTCACACACACACACAATCGGGATCACCTATTGAATGCTTTTTTTTTTTTTTTTTTTAACACACCCCCACACCCCCACACACCCACGCCTTAGTGGGATTTCACCACCTATAGGTACTCGAACCCTTGACCAGGTGTTGAAACTCATGAGAGTCTACCACTGGAGCAAGAGTAAGGACCCTCACCTATTGAATGCTTACTTGAATGAAAATGCCAGTAATTGAGGCCGAGAATTGTATAAGAGAACGGATCCGGTACAAACGTTTGTAGTGGATTCCGCCTCCAGAAATACCTGTATCATCTGTTTTTATGTTCATTTGTTTCTCTGTGCTTTTATCTCACACTGAAGTTTCAACACTTGGGCGCGCGTTTTCTTTCAACAGAGAAAAGCCTGATTCTCAACGGAGCTGTATTATGACAATCTTCGATGGTTCTCAACGGAGCTGTATTATGACAATCGTCGATGGTAAACCATTGCAATCTTGACAAAGAATAATTTCCTTTACTTGTTAATTGAGGTTTGCTAGCAAGTGTCTCCCTGCCTTAACTGAGAATTTTGTTCTCTTTTATCTATAATATTAGTCCAAGGAGAGGGTTGATGTAGAGCAGGTGGCGGACACTTTCATGGCAAAGATGGATAAGAGAAGGCCCAAACGGAGGCAGAAATGATCCAGACTGTCAGAACCTTAAAACAGTCAAAAGTCCATTTTATTTTCATTTTTTTCCTATAAATAATAAGTTTTAATTTAAGCCTAATCTACACTTGCTAACTTTGGCAGAAAACTTTGCAATCTAGTAGGAATCATGATCATCTATAAATAATAAGTTTACCATTATAGTAAGTCATTTTAAGGAGTTTTGAGTATAAAACTCAGCCCTAGGTTTGACCTCATGGGAAGTTCATATACACTCACCCACTAGTTGGACAATTCAAATTGGTACAACTACCCGCGTATTAAATGAGTAGTTAATGTTAAAAGCTCTTTCCATGTGATTGATAAAAAGAAGTTGCTTGTTTTGGTGGGCCCATTGTAGCATTTATGTGAAATCCACCCAATCATTAGGTGAGTCACTCTGTGTTAGACCCAGTGCAAAAAGACTAGCCCCATCCCTGATTCACTTGAACCACACAATTGGAGAAAGTGTAGATAGAAAGCTTACCTTCCAAACACTTTACCTTGGTGTGGCCCACTTGAATTACTTATGGGCCTGATTTTTGGATCCAAGGCCTAACATTTGGTGTGGCAGCTAATGGTTGGAGTAGATTTTACATGCTCATCATGGTGGCCCCTGTAAAAATCAAGGTTAGATTGTTTAGGCTAATTGTTTGACTACGGCCCAACATATGGCATTACACATCTAATGATGGGAGTGGATCTCATAAAACATCACGGTGGGCCCTTTTAAAAAAATGAAAGGTGGACGTCCATCAAACGATTGTTAGTTCCCATGAAATTGTTAATTTCTCTCGGTAACAGTAGGTAATGGATTAGGTGTTACCCAAGCAACACCGACAGTGAGTGTTTCTCTAACCATAGGAGCCACCATGATATATGTGTTATATATCTAGGCCGTTCATCAGATTTTACAGATCATTTTAGTGAAAATTCCTAAAAATGAGGCAGATCCAAATCTCAAGTGGACCACACCACATGAAATAGTGGATAGTGAATACCTGCCATTGAAAAATTCCTAGGGCTAACAATGATGTTTATTTTCCATCCAACCTGTTCATAAGGTCACACAGGCTGGATGAAGGGAAACAAAATATAAAATTGATCCAAAACTTCTATGGCCCCAAGAAGTTTTCAATGGTAAGCACTCAATCCACACTAATATCTATGGTGTGGTCCACTTGATGATAGGGTTTAACTTATGTTTGGGTTGAGATGAACGGTGTGAATATAACACATACATCACGTTGGGGCCTACGTACGAATGCTTCTGGAGTGGATTGGGTGCGGCCAGCTCCCCAAATATGGTGTGTACCTAACCGAGGGTCCCACCTTGATGCATGTACTGTATATCTATCTACGCAGTCTTTCCCTTTGCCCGGGTACTTTCAAACCATCAACTCGAAAATTAAGCAGATAAAAATCTCAGATTAGGCCCTATGAGGGTTTAACGGCGAGTGTCATTATCAACGCTGCTTCCATTGGTGTGATTCACTTGAGCCTTAGATTTCCCTTATTTTAGGGAATTTACCCTAAATTGATATGAAAAAATAAATAGACGGTGTGGATAAAATTCGTAGATCACGGTGGCGCTTCAGAGCCCATGCCCGTTCCTAGCCAGGGATGGCAGGGTTAGTACTAAATCCGCGATCTTGGGCAGAGATGAGGCGTTCGTTTCCAATGGACGTGGATTGCGGCCAAAGCCATCCGCAAGAACTATCTTCTACGGGAAGCTAGGTGGGGCACGCCGTGATATTTGTGATAAATCCACTCCGTCCATCCGTTTTTCCAGATCATCTTATAATGTGGACCAAAAAATGAGGCAGATCCAAAACTCACGGGGGCCGCACGGCTGGAAAAACTAGGTAGGGGAATTCTTGCTGTTGAAAGTTTCCTGGGTCCACCATGATGTATATATGCCATCCATACCGTTCATGAGGTCATTTCTACAGGGATGAACTGAAATTCTAAAAACATTAGCATAATCCAAAAATTTTGTGGCTGCTTGAATGTTTCAATGGTGGAAGCTCAATCCTCACCTTTTCCTATCGTGTGGCGCACTCGAGGTTTTGATCTATTTCATTGTTGGGTCTATGTGGTAACATGATCTAGGAAAACTGATGGGCGGAATAGATTTATCACAAACATCGCGGTAGTCCCCACCTAGCTTCCGGTTGCAGCCGAAGGGGCTTCCGTTTCCCATGACACGGGAGAGAGAGGGCGCCAATAATAGAGAGGGATTAAATGAAGCGAGGACGGGGAAGCTTGTTTTGAAAGAAAATGAAATATTTAGAAAAGTTGAACATTTTGATTTATTGGTCAATGTACCATATGTATAACAAATCCGATCTGTTAAATAGTCATGGTCCCTTGTAAGTATGTGAATCATATAAAAATATTATTTTCTTGTGATTAATGTTATGATATTCTTCTACAAGAAAAGTGAATTGTTAGAAATTCAGTCCAACAATTTAGATTCAACTTGCATTTGTGAGTTAAGTGGTTAAGATCATTTAATAAAGTTTTACAAATAAAATTGAATTAGTATGCTTTTTTTTGATAATCAGACTAGATATGTGACACGTATTCCTATAGTATCTATATAAAACTTGATGTCTCGTATCCTCTTATGAGGAAGCATTACATGAAAATAAAAAGAGTGTTTATTCTATTTAATGCAGGGTAGTTGGACTAATTTGAATTATCCAACTAATTGTGTGTGAGCATTTCTCATATATATTATATTGAAATGCTCAACTGCATCGCTTCTAGTAGGA
Organism: Magnolia sinica; assembly: GCF_029962835.1. Lineage (NCBI taxonomy): Eukaryota > Viridiplantae > Streptophyta > Magnoliopsida > Magnoliales > Magnoliaceae > Magnolia > Magnolia sinica. The sequence goes on along the minus strand of NC_080581.1, from coordinate 9,059,189 downwards.
ACTTATTCATGAGCATCTTTCGATACGTGATGTGAGTGCAAAATCTGAACTATCCATGTGATGCAGTACCCCATGAAACCTATATGGGCCAACTTTTAGCCTAATCCAAAACTCTGGTAGGCCATGGCAAAAGGAAATAATTATCTCCATTGATTTGCCTCTTTCTTTACTATGGCCCACTAGAGTTTTGGATCAGGCTGAAAGTTGGGCCTTAGAGGTTTCATGGGGTGTTGCATCACATGGACTGTTCAAATTTTGTGCCCATGACACGTGTGCAAAAGTACACACAAGTGCTCAGGTAAGGTGCATAAGTGAGCATGACTATATATGTGTGTGTGTGTTTTATCCCCCATCGTTTAGCTTTTGCCCGCTCATTTTATGGCATGAACTCAAAATTGATGTATATCTAAAGCTCAGGTTAACCACAAAATGGGAAACAGTGGGGATTAAGCCGTTACCACCCGTGAAGACTTATTGAATGCCACATGAGTTTTGGATCAGTGGATCGAGCTGATATATATTCCCTCTCATCTAGATCTTTGTAGATAGGTTGGATGGAAAATAAACATCAGTGGGCCGTAAGAAAGTTACAATAGATGAAGTCACTATCCCCATTATTTCTGTGGTGTAGTTAACTTGGGCTTTGAATATTCTTCAACTTTTACCTGTTGTTGCGAAAATTTGATCGTCCCTTTTAGACCGTCGTGTACTTGCAAAACCAAACCATAATGGGGACCCTAACTGCTGTGAAAGACCCTCTGATGTCAAAGTTAGAATATGCACTCTGGGTCTAGTAGAACTAAAGTTTTTGTGCATACCTTATGCTATGTGTAGGGTTCGAATTTATAATCCATTGTTGCTAGTTACGTATATGGCAATGAATCTAACATATAGTTGTGTATTATACACAGAATTATCCTTGGAGTCCAAGGCATTATCCTCAACGTGATTCTTGATGAAGATCTCGGGAAATTAATCTTCCTCGTGTAGAAAGTAGATCTTTCGGTGGTCGGCTTCTGAGGACGGCATGGTCGATTGTCGACGCTGCCTTCTAAGTTGGTTTGGCCGAGGTCCTATAGACCAAACTATTGGTTATGCTTAGGGCCTATCCTCAAGGCTGAGTCAGTACTTATAGTTGTTTGTTGGTCATGATAATGAGATGTCAACCAAAGCTGAGGCCACTACTTGTGGTTAGTGCTCGAGCTGATCGTAGAGGTCGTGCTCAACTATCTAGACCGAGTTCTTACTCGACCTTCGCTTCGAGCTACTTGCCTTGTGTTTTCTCTCCTATTTTGCTTGCCTGGTCAGTTCGATTTTACCCATAACATTACTCATGCCCTAGTTTAAGCTGGAAAAATTGATGGACGGGGGTTAACACATACATCAAGGTGGGCCCCATAAAATCTTGGGTGGTGGAGTGTTACCTCACAATTCACGTCCTTTGTCTTCATTCCAAACGTTCCAAGAAACTATGTTGAAAAACTGGCGAGGCCCACTCCAATGTTTGTAATAAATCCTTACTCTTGCCCAAGTGGTAGATTCACAGGAGTTTAAACATTAGGTCATGGGTTGAGTACCCATTGTACGTGGTGTGAGTGTGTAGGCGTGCATGGGATGTGAATGCGTGTGTTAAAAAAATAGGTAAAACTAAAAAATCCAACCTGTACGTCCACTAGTTTCTCCATATCATTTAAGGGGGTGGGCCTAAAATTGAGTCAGATCCAAAACTCGAGTGGGCCACGAAGCAGGAAATGGTGGGTATTGAATGCCCACACCCACCTAAAATAATAGTGGGGCCATCATTATGTTTTTGAGAAATTCACTTCATCCATCCATTTTGCTAGATCATGTTATGATAAGGCCAAAAAATGAAGCAGGTCCAAAACTCAAGTGGGTCACATGGAATGAAACAGTTCGACATAAACAACTGATTTTCTATTTCCGTCCCAATCCATTCCAGGAACGTTGGCCCTGATGTTTGTGTCCACCAGTTTCTCTAGATCATTTTAGGTGGTGGGCCAAAAAAATTTATCAGATACAAAACTTGAGTGTGCAACATAGCAGGAATCGGTGGGTATTGATCAACCCCAGCTGTTGAAATAGTTGTGGGGCCCACTGTTATGTTTTTTGAGAAATCCCCTTATCCCTCTATTTTGCCGGATCATGTTAGGGAGAAAGTTATCCGTCCGTCCATTTTGCACAATCATGTTAGGCCAGATCCAAAACTCCAGAGTGGGCCACATAACAGGAAACAATGGAGATTGAATGACTACCCTTCAAACTGATGTTTCTGACAAATCCACCCCGTCCCACCAGTTTCAGCAGATCATTTTAGTGGGTAGGTCCAAAAAATCAGGCAAATACAAGTTGGCCACGTGGCAGGAAATAGTTGGTATTGAATGATTCTCGTTGAAAAGCTGGTGTGGCAGTGGAGTCCCCACATAGTTTTGTATATGTCTACTATTTTTGTATCTCCAGTTCAATGTAATGGGAATGACCTTATGACCGGTTTGGATGGCATATAAACAGCATAATCCAGTAGGCATTTTACTTTCCATTGTTTTGACTTTTGGATCTGCCTCTTTTTTTTTTTTCGAAATTCTAATATGAGAGGTAAGAAATGGATGGACGAGGTGATTTTTCTCAAAAACATAATGGTGGGCCGACCCACGTCACATGGTCACAGCCGCCACGTTAGGTGTGGTTTTGGGTTAGTGGGATTCGATTATTAGAGTTCATTTTTGTCAATGTGAAAATGCAGAAGTCAAACCGGATATAAAATTTTTATTAGCTAAGGGTGAAAAGATAGGCGATTCTATGAGAATATTTTAAATGGTAATTTGGATGTGGATAAACTTTTCTAAAATGTGAATTATATATCGTATTTGAGAGGGTATTTTTATATGTAAGTGACATACTTGTAAGTCAAGTCAGGGAAGAGTTGGGCATAGGATGACCTGATCTGGCTAACTTGACTCGTCCGACTTAGTCCGATCCGACTCGACCCGAACCGAATGGGTGAGTCGGTCTAAACGGAGTAAGCTTCGCCCAATTCGAACTCAAACTGAGTCGAGTTCTTACCTAATAACTTGACATGACTTGACCTGAAACTCGATATGGTTAGACTCGACTCGATTTGAAACCCGACTCGACCCGACTCTTTAACCCTACCCTGATCCGATCCCAATCTCTCTCCCTCCCTCCCTCGTCCTCCTCCTCTTCCAAGCCTGACAATCACCCACCACCATCACCCTCCTCCTCCTCCTCCTCATCTCTCTCCTCTCCACTCCCTCCCTCCTTTTCCTCTAGTCTTATTTTTGAAAAAAAAGGAAAGATTTAAGATATCGGAAACCCACTTCCATTACAACAAAGCTCCAACAATTGAAGAAGCTCTATCCATGCACAATTAGCTATGGCAATGGGGCCAACATAACATATCTTTTGTATATCCATGCCATCTATCAGATTTACCAGCTCATTCTAGGGCATAGGCTAAAAAATGATGCAAATCCATATTTCAAGTGGGCCACAATAGAGGAAATATTGTTGATTGAATTCCAACCATTAAAAGCTTCCTAGGAGCCACAGTAATGTTTATTTTCCATCCAACCTGTTGATAAGGTCACATAGACTTGGATGAACGGACATCACAAATATAAGCTTGATCCAAAACTTTTGTGACCCATAATTTTTATTGGTGGGTGTTTAGTCACCACATTTTCCTAGTGGTGTGGCCTAGCTGAGATTTGGATCTTCTTTAGTTTTGGGCACATACCTTAAAATGAGCTGGAAAAACTAATATATAAAACATATATCAAGGTGGGCCCACAACCATGGACATTGCTCTTTCTATTTTTAATAAAAAAAAATTTATATACTTTCTTTCCATCTATCAAACTATTTAAGATATGAGAACCCATTGTTGATGAATTGTAGACCATAAGCAATCAAATGCCTGGTCCTTTTGATGGTTTTTTTTCATTGAAAAAGAGGATCTTTACACGAAGTGCAGGAGACCCGAGGTGATAAAATGCTCAAGAAATCTAGGTATATACAACTGAGACTATTCGGGTGGTCCCCCTGGGGCCCCCTATCATATGAAAGGAAACAAAAGAGGAGAAACTAAGATCTAGACATGCACAAACTGATGGTTAGACCTTTTGTAATTAGTGTGTATTGTCAATTCTATGTACATATATAATATAAATGAATGGTTAAGAGAAGTTGATTGTTGGTCCAAATTCTTTTTACATATATGATGGATCACCTAATGGCACCAGTACGTTCATGGCCATCCCTTATAAATGATCTAGATCTCACGTGTAATGCCCCAGCACTGTATGTTGTAAATGGCCTCTTCAATCTTCCTTAAGTAGATTGCGTGAGCTCACCAATAACATGCATTTTTCCACAACTATGTTTCTGCATTCTTTTTCTTTATTTCTTTAGTTAATGGGTGACTGGTTCGGTGTCAATGTTGTTTTATCACTTATTTTATGTAGTTGCTATTTACACATTATCTTTAATGTTTTGTACTCAACATAGGTTCAACCATGTCATAATTTTTTTTTAATCCACGAGCCTACTTGATTATTGGTTAAGCCTAAGAATCTACTCAAATATCCATCTAGTGACATACTTTCTTATATGTCAATGAGATTTTAAAACAATTCCCTATTCCAAGCTTTGTCTAATGTAAATATACAGGTTTTCACCTGTAACTAACTTACAAATTACTCAAACACAAATCATTTTATCTATGAGTGGCTTATGGCTTACATCCAAACATCATTCTATAAGTTAATTGAGTCACTTATTACTTAAAGAATTTACAGGCATCCAAACATGCCCTAAAAACAGTTTTTAGTCTATGAAACAAAAGGGAAGAGATTATATGAAAAAAAAAAGAAAAATCACCATTTTTTGTTCATTTATTTGAGAATTGTTGGTTACACGCGAGTCTTATGTAGTTTTCTTGAATTCATGAATTCGCTTGTTGGAGAATAGGAGTGAATGTATTGGCTGGTGCTGGACTACTCTCAACTCCATTTGCAATCAAAGAGGCTAGCTGGTTTAGTTTGCTATTATTACCTCTTTTTGCCGTTCTTCGTTGTTATACTAGCATTCTCGTTCAAGACGGTGGTGAAAATGGTGGTGAAAACAGTGGCCAAAACGGTGGCCAAAATGTTGGCGAAAACGTTATCAGGAGCTATGCAGATCATGGAGAAGATGCATATGGAACATTCGGACGACATCTCCTATTGGTGAGTATTGTTTATAAAACATTATAATCATTCATTGCGTTGGGTCATTGCTACAATTTTTAAAATTATAGTTAAGCATGCATCTCTCATCTATGTATAATATTGGACCATTTAACCCTTTTCTTTATTTATTGGGTTCAGTTAATGTTTAGGAACTCTAACTAGATATCAAGGAACTATTCTTATTCTGGAGCCAATGACATGAAAATAATAGCCTAACCTTCTAAAATGAGCCATTATAGTATTCCAGGTATTTCAAATCCACACCGTTTGTATTTTTGTTGGGGATTTGCCAACTTTGTGGATTCCCAAATTCACCCCTCCACAAATCCATGGATAAAATACCTATTTTTCATTCAGGATTACGTGGTATTTGGTGGAATTGTAATAAATCGAAGCAACCATTACATAAATACCACGTTTGTTTGGAGTAGTATTTAATTGGGTAGGTTATTCAGTGGTCAAATACAGGTGTATTTGGATAAGAGATTTGGAATAATACTTGTACACAGTAATTATTACCATATTAAGAGTAGGAATAGTGTATATACACCGTAATCATTACATTATTACCATAGCTATCCAAACATGGTATTGAAAATTCAATGACTAGCAAATCCTTCCCTTAGCAGTCATCACAGAAATGCAATTCCATCCATCTTAATATCACTTAATACGGTAATCCAAACAGGCCAAGACTTGACAAATCCTCATTATATATATATATATATATATATATATATATATATATATATATATATATATATATATATATATATAATGGAAACTTCCCATGAGGTCTAGCTGGCCCCACCGTGATGCGTGTCGACCAATATCAACACCATGCATTTGATGGGTCCACTTTAAATTTTGGGATATCCCAAAAATCAGCCGTATATGGAACTCAAGTGGGCCATACCATCTAAAATCATGTGAAGATATGCCTAAAACGTATAAAAGAACTTGGTGGGGCCCAACTGAAATTTTGATGCATCTGAAACTTGGTCTGATCCCTCATCCAAGTGGGACACACATAATGGATGGGCTAGATTTGTGAACCACATCTCGATGGGCCCAACAATCCTGCAATTGCTAAAACAAACTTGTAGACTAATGCAACTCTTGTGATAGTTTAATTTTCCAAGTTATTCTGACAGTGTTGCATTCTTGATGCAGATTGTTTGGCAGCTGGAGTTATATGTAAGTGGAGTCAAGTTCTGACTAAATGTAGTAGATCACCTCAGTCCTGCAATGCAATGCATCTTTCCAAACAGTCCTTAACATAATAGCTTTGAAATTTTATTCAATTTCTTTATTCCGTGAATGCAGTCTCACTGTGTGGAGGTTATTCTTTCTGAAGCTGATAACCTTACAAGGCTATTTCCTGGAGTTTCATTTGAATGGGCAGGGATTCATCTTGACTCTTTTCGCTATGGAATTTTAACTGCATTGATTGTTCTAGTGATTGTTCAGTTCAGAGGAGTTACATCTTACCTGTCAGGTGAGGCAAAGTTATCAATATTCATGTGCCTCGGTTTTATTTATTTATTTATTTATTTATTTACCTGTTATGGGTAATATTAAACTGACCTAGTGTTTGAGACATAATGAACTGACCCGATCAAGGAAGCCACCCTAAGTACCAACTACAAATCAGCATTCAGAGAAAATCCCGCACCGTATATGAGCATATGGCTAATTCGGTCATGATAACTAAGTCGTATTAGATCTTAATGGGGAATAGCTGTAGGATCTACTATGCATTGGATATGAAGTGCTGATGAAGAAGAAGATGGCTTTTGAAATCGAACTGCTGAGATCTTCTTTTCCTTTCATCCTTTAGAGAAGATATGATGGGATTGAGCTTCTGTTGGTGGTGATGGATTGGGGACCAGTTCTGTTTTATACATGTGAGAGGAGTTTGAAACCCATCACAATTCCTTTCTCAGAAAAGCCCCACACAAATTGGCAATACTAGTTCTTTTATGATATCGTGGTCAGATCACAGTAGTAGCACACCACCCCTTTCATAAATTTCTGAACATATCACAACTTAGTGGGTCCACTGGTGCACCCGATTACACTATCCAACCTTTAGATTAATCTACACTGTTGATCAATAAGGCCCACCTTATAGGATTCTTACAAGTGGGAGAGGTAGAAACGTATGGTCATTTTCTCACTCTCCATAAAGGACGAAACCGCCATTCTCTCTCCCATAACGGTAGAGATAGCCAGTTGTATGGAAAAATGCTAAAACAACAGATTTCCCATAGTAATGGATGATCCCAAAATGGCCACAATATAAAACTCTATAAAATATGGACAGCTAGCTAAGAAATAATTTAATAGATGCAAATATATATAAGAAAAGAACCAGAGATTAGCCTTTTGTGGTAAGAAATCCTTCTACTGATGATCCTTTGACCAGATGGAGCATCTTCAGTGGATCTTGCTGACTTTGTTTCCTGGTTCAAGAATCAGGCTAGTGCACTCATCAACTGGGACAGTGTAGGAAAGAAATGGATTGCTTGCGAAAGTCTTCTGAAGGAACTTCCTGCGATGGGAAGGTAGGTGGGGCCTGCCATCATGTTTGTGAGAGATCTACTCCGTCCATCCGTGGGCCACACAACAGGAAAAAGTAGGTTGGGAAATTCCTACCATTGAAACCTACTTGGGTCCACCGTGATGTTATATGCCATCCATACCATCATTCCTACTGTGAGATGAACTGAAAACACAAAAATATTAACCTGGTCTAAAACTTCTGTGGCCCAATAAATATTTCAACCGTGGACATTCAATTCTCAATTTTTTCATGTTGTGTGGCCCACTTAACTTTTGAATATCTCAATTTTGGATGCATATCCTAACATGATCGGGAAAAAGGAATGAACATGATGGATCTCTTGTAAACATGACCATGGACCCATCTAGCGTCCTGTCGCAGAAATTGATTTTCATCCTAACTGACTAATTATGTTTTAATTTTTAATTTTTTTTTTTTAAATTTTTAATTATTATTATTATTATTATTATTATTATTATTTTGCAGCTTTTCGTGTGGTTGTAACTATTCTGATTGTTGTTTCACTGATTCTTCTGGGCACCGAGCACGGTGTAGGATTTCATCTGTCTGGTTCGCTGGTGAACTGGAACAAGATTCCATTTGCTTTTCAGTTTTATAGTTCTTGCTACTCTGGGCATTCAGTGTTTCCAAGCATCTCGCGGCATCTTTCTGATAGTAAATCATTTACAAAGGCACTGCTGTTTAGGTATGGCTACCAAATTTTCTCTTCTTATCACGGAATGCTACTTGCAGAGGCTAGTGCCAAACATATATATGCACCCCACACTTGCCAAAGTAGCGAAGGTGTGGGACGGCCTGCCGTTCATTAAGGACCTGTTCGGAATGTGGGATCGATTATGTTGTTTGGAATTGCGTTTGGTCTAATTAAATTCCATTTGACGTTTGAAAACGATGGGAATCATTGAATTAATCCAGGCATCAGATCATCCAACGGTAGATATTGTAGGATTTGTAGTGGACTTCGAAATTGACTTTATATGTGGCCCCATTTTGATGCATGTGTATGTTGATGTATGTGTTTTATCCATGTTATCCATTCATATGCACCCTTTACATTTGACAAACGAGTTGGATATGCATACGGAATTGTGAAATCCGGTCCATTGATTGTCATTCAATGGTCCACCAAATGCAGGTTTCATTTAATATAGCGTCTTTCCCAAAAGAAGTACGTGATCTCAAATGTAAGATTAGACGGTTAAAATATCATGGTATTTCTAAACATTTAATCATTATGCAATTGTGGTGTTAATTCCACCTAATGCAATTGTTAAAGTAAATTGCAAAATTAACAAACTAACCTATGCATTAATGATGGAGATTAGACAAATAATAACCATAAATCAAATGATCATATACTAAATAAATAATAACTATAAACCAAATGATCATATTTGATTAGGAAGTCATTTGTATTTGCACAAAGAATTACTTGGATCTTTCGCACCTTACACGCTTAAGGAAATCCTTCCAATAAACTTTAATTATTTAGTATACGTTGGTGAATCTCCACACGATCAAGAATTGCATGTTTTTAAAAAATAAAAATAAAATAATAAAAAAAAGGAAAGGAGGACTCTTGCCTCACCAGCTTCATTAACCAAAAGATCTTTACAGCGATTTGAGTGGGCCCCGATAAAAAGATTTGGACCTTACCTATCTTATATATGCAAATGTACACAAACAAAGAAAGGAAGGCACTGCCCTTTCGGATGGACCGATCTGATCGCACCAAACCCGACTCGGTCTAAGAAAAGAAGGCCGCGCACCTCTTGGGGAAAGATCATCTTGAAGGTTTATGACTGAATCAACTTGGGAATTGCTGCCCACTTGAGCCATCCAATCCGCGAGGTTGTTCGCTTCCCTCTGATTTTTTTTGAACGCGATGTTAACACTCTGAGTCATCCTGTGGATTCACGAGATCCAGGATTTCCACTGCCAGGAGGCGCTTGCCTTCCCTGTGAGAGTATCGATGGCAATACTGGAATCCGATTCGACCTCTATCCTATCTTACCCTTTCTCCAAACACAACCTGAGCCCATCATAAGTAGCCCGAATTTCTGCTCTGTTGTTAGTTCCTAGCCCATATCCTAACATGAAGGCAAAGAGAAGATTGCCATTATCCCCTCTGCAAACACCTCCCCCACCTGACAACCCCGGGTTTCCCCTCGCTGATCCATCCACATTCAACTTAACCCAGCCGCAAGCAGGCAGATTCCATTTTATGACCTCCGACCAAAATTTCTGTTTGGGCGGGGACGCAGGGCCTAGGTTGACTAGCCTACGAGTCGGTGACTTACCATACAAGATGGCTTTGGACCACCACTAGATATGGGCGATGGTGGCCGCTGTTTTCATGGGGGTCTGCCCGTATCTAGCCTTGTTCCTAGAGTGCCACAACTCCCAAAGGATGAGGATGGGTAACACCTTACGGCTTTGGGCCGATGCCATGCTGGGGCCACCTCAGAATGCCATTGGGATAGCCTTGCTACAATGGACTGGTGAGGGATAAGGGCGACCCCGAATTGCCGGCTAAAATGATCCCAAATCCTATGTGCCTGCTGCCCCTGGAGAAATAGATGTTGGAGTGATTCAACCTCTGGCCTGGCTGTGGCATCGGCCTCACAACAATTGCATCTTGACGCTAGAAAGACCCCTTTTGACTGCACTCTATCGTCCACTGGTGTCGCACCTTGCAACCAAACAAAAACTGATATCTTAGGAGGAACCGTGTTGTTCCAGATCCAAGTCCACTACCTGCTGGACAGGGACGGTGATCTGATTAGACTCCAGGCTGATTTGAGGGTAAAAACGTCGGACGGGGCGTGAGGCCAGAAGCACATTGATCTTTCTTCAGACGTTGCGAAGCCCCCTTAGATAATGACGTTGAGCGTTTCTGGCGAAAGAAATATTAGGACGGCTGATGGAGGGAACGACCTCGCTGGTCCAATGAATTCTTTAACCTGCATGGACCCCAATGCAGCTGGGATGGGGCAGACAGCTAGCTGGCGCAGAGGCCCCAGCCCTGTCCAGTTAGTATCCCATAAGCTTAGCTCCCCTGCGCCCACCTGCCACTGCACGTTGGCATCCAGAGAAGGTAGGATGGATCTGATGTGCTTCTAAAGGGTAGATGCATTACCCTGCCTAGCATTTGAAGGACCCTCCTCTAGGTCGCTGGAGTGAATAGCTCTCATGAGCGCCACCCACGGCCCACCATTCTCCCCATACTTCCCAGGCCAGTTTCATCTTCAAAGCTGACGCGACCTCCTTCAGGCGTCTAACCCCCAACCCACCTTCATGAATAGGCCTGGTGATCTTCCTCCATGCAACCCACTGACACTTACCTTTACGGTCGGCCCATCCCTAAAAGAATCTAGCAAATAAGTGTTCCATGTCCACGATAATCTGAGCTGAAACCTGAGTAGCTGCCAGCACGTGGAGTGGCGTGCTGCCCAGCACATGCCTGATGAGCGTCAGAAGGCCCACTTGGGATAAGTACCAAGCTTTCCAATCAGAAATTCTATTCTGTATCTTATCGATGATGAAATAGAAGTTAGCGCGCTTGCATCTACCCCTTGAGAGGCACTACTAGGTACTTAACGACGCTAGGGGCCTTGCTGAAACCCAACAGCCTTTTCATGCTATGAATTATGCTCGCAGACAGCCTGTTTGATCAGAGAAAGCGTCTTTTACTACTATTGATCTTCTGGCCTGAGGCAGCTTGATAGGACACCAGAAATTGCTTGACTAATTTGAGCGTGGCCCTACTACCATTCACAAATAACAGAGTGTCATCAACGAATAGCAAATGCGTGAGGAGAGGGCTGCCCCTTTTCTGCTTGAAGGGCTGGCACCCACCCTGCACAACTAGATTTTTGAAGCTATGAGAGAAGGCCTCGGCTGCAAGGATAAAGAGGAGGGAGAAAGCGGGTCCCCCTGTCTCAGCCCTCTAGTAGATCGGAAGAAGCCGGCTGCTTCACCGTTAATAAGAACCGAGAACTAGTTATTGGCCCAACATGATTCTAGCAAGGCCACCCCTCTCTCACTGAAACCGAACCTAACCAACACATTTTTGAGGAACTGCCAATCCACCCTATCATAAGCTTTCTTTAAATCCAACTTGATGATTGTGTTGCCTCCCCTAACCTTTCTGTTGAGGTCACGCATAACCTCCTGAGCCAGCGCGATGTTCTTCGTGATGGACTGGCCCTTTACAAACGCCCCTTGCTTGCACGCGATCAGTTTATGGAGGAGATTGCTCAGCCTTATGGCAAGGATTTTAGCCATTATTTTGTAGATGACGTTGCATAGGCTGTGCAAATGTTGTGGATAGGGAATACATTGTGAGCATAACCGCCCTAGACCAATCTATAACAATCACATACATGTGAGGTCCATTGGTATGCTCATCACATTAATACCTCTTTGGTGGAGGTCTCCCATATTACCAAAGGCCTCTTGTTTTTGGACAGGGTGGGGCTGGGCAATCTGAGAGTGAGATAACTTTCTTTTTGTTTGTCCTTTTTATGATAGGCAGGTCCTTATCTCTTTTTGTCCTTAGGCTCGCTCGAAGTCTCTATTATAATTATCTCAAATCAATATATATAGTTTAAATTTTTTTTAAAAAAATCACAGTAATTCAATAATATGATCTAGCCCAATGATCATGTGTGCCCCACTAAAATAGAGGTCCTACGGGGCTCCAAGGAGTTTCAACACAAGGTCTACCCATAGGTGGTGAAATGCCACTACGGCATGAGTACAGGGTCGGTACGTGGGGTGCGTGTAAACGAAAATAAAATAAAATCATATGTATGGGTACTCTACCCACAAATCAGGTTATCTATTGACAACTCTACCTGATGAATGGACACGCCTGATTATTGAGTCAATACACATTTACCATGGGACCTTTGCCTGATGAACAGCCAAGATCTAGCATATGTACATGTGGAGAGGTTACAGATGAGCGTCTGTAAGTAGCATCCCTCTTTTAATTTACTAGGTACAGTCGTATTATATATGTGGTCTGCGCCTTGGTATTTTATTTCATTTTCTTCTTAAAAGTGCTTATTTTCCTTGTTATATAGCTATGCTTTGGCTACTGCAATATATGTGATTTTTGGATCCCTGGGATATCTAATGTTTGGTGAAGACACGCAATCTCAAATAACTTTGAATTTGCCAAAGCACTCCATTTCTTCAATATTTGCAAATATTACAATGGTAAGTGTCCACGTTTGATATGTCTTCCCGGGGTTTTTACTTGAAAATTTATGGGAGCATATGATGTGTTCTGGTAACATGGTTTGACTCTTCATGTTTACCAAAACGTTCCTAAATGGGGGATGGTCAAAATGACCAGTGGGAGATTTTGGAAGAACTGGTAGTCCTGTTGTGTTTCAGATGCAGGACTGAAATGTATGTTAGCCCTAATTTGTTGTCTTTCCAAAAACTCAATTCAACCACTAGTTGCATGACTTAATTTTAGGTGTAGATATGGAAAAGGAGCCCCATCCATGATTTAGGTGGACCATACTATTGAAAACAGTGTACATGGTAATGCCCACCCTCCAAACTGTTTTCCTCTAGGTGACCCACCTGAATCATGAATTGTCCTAATTCTTGGACCCTAGGCATAAATGTTTTAGTGGAATCTAATGGTTGGAGTAGATTTCTTATAATCTTCATAGTGGGGCCTGTAAAAATCATTATTGGACATCTCTCCAAACTATTTCCTTTGGTGTCTGAATCACAGGTCAGCCTAGTTTTTTTTTTTTTTTTTCTCCACGGGCCTAATATCATATTACACAACTAATGATCGGAGTGGACTTCACATATACATCATGATGGGCTCCACCAAAAATTGGTGGTTGCATCCTTCCTGCCACTACGGCTTGAAGAGATTTATCTTTAATAAAAGCGGTGGCTTGGATTGCATAGTGTGTCAATGTCACCAGACCCCACCATGATGTATATGTTATATCCAAATGTTCATCGATTTGGAGAGATCATTTTAGGGCATGCATGAGCCCAAAAAATGAGGTGGATCGAAATCTCAAATTGTCAGGCCCTGCGATTTTGGATATAGAGTTTGCACCCCCAGACTCCAGTTACGGTCCATGACTCGTCCAAAGACTTAAACTATAAAATTCGAATTTCCCCTGATCTTTGATCAATTGATTGAAGGGATTGATCGAGGGACTTCAAGCTGGTTCGATCGATCAACCACATTGATTGACAGTCCCATGTATTGATTTCCAAATTGAAATAATGGAATTAATAAGACTATAAGAAGTGTAATTTTCTGAACTAATAATAGTGAGTTATCTTGAATTAATTAAAGGTGGGCCTCAATGGATGAAATAACTAAATTAAATTTATGATTTGTTAAGCTATCTTAATAGGGATTCAAATTCTAGATTCCAAAGCATACAATTGTTCGACGGATTTAACTCTACCAAGAACATGCGAGTGAATCCCAATATGTCTCATATTTGTTCGGACATCATAGATTGATTGTTGCTATGGTTGTTTGTATTGCCATGTTATGATGGATTGTTGATCTATGATGATTATGATGAACGGTTATGATTATGAATTGCGCATATGAAAATGTACATCATTACAACTATGAATTCACTATTTCCTCTCATATGGTGAGATGTACTTGATGATTGCGTATGTTGATGAATGGAGCATTGAGCATGCATTACAAACATCCATAACACTCCAGTGCTGATTCCTAGAGCCTGCTCTAGATGACTGCATGCACACCCCATGCTGGCTCTTGGGGGATTTCTCTGAATGGTTTCCTGATAGATTCATTGCCAGATGCCCACGTTTAGTGGAAGCCTACTCAAGGAGTCTCTGTGGGCCTTGCCCATGCCTACCTATGGTAGAAGCCTGCTAGGTGCGGCTGTGGGTTAACGAATATCCAACCTAAGCAAGTGGATGATCATCCCACTTAACATGCATTCATGACATCTCTACATACAAACTCATGTCTGTACACATATTTGGATGTTGCTTATGAAATCTTATTTGCGATGTGTATGAACCATGATGGGTTCATTCACTGGCCTGACCAGCTAACGTCATGGGATAACAACCGTATAGAGATGCTCGAAACAAAGAAAGCAAATCAGATGTGAGGCCTGGTTGGTGGATGAATTTCAGTATCAATGGTCGTATTTGGCGAAAGATGAACTAGTTGCGTTGGACTGATGGATTGCTTTCATAATTTGTTGTTTAGGAGTTTCAGTTTCTTCATTATAAATCATGGACAGTTAGGCTCGATTTAACATTGTTTATAAATATGTTATTTTAAACAAAAACTGATATTATGGTTCAATAAAGTCCCAAATTGGTGGACTCTGTTTCTTCTTGAATTAGGTGGTTTGAATGTTGTAATGGTAGAAATGAAGTGTATTAGACTGTATGTCGTACATGAATGTTTAAATATAAATTGGGTGTGAATGTAGAAGACATTAAACTATGCCTTCAGATAATTATATGGTGAGTCGGTTTAAGAATACTTGTGCACGGGTCATGGACCGTAACTTGGGTCTAAGGGTGCAAACTATGTATCCAAATTGTGGGGCGTGACGAACTAACTTGGGTTCATGCCCTAAATTATCTTGCCAAATGGATGAACAATGTGGATATAACACACACATCATGGTGGGGCCACTAAACTTGGTGTCATCAACACACATGGTGTGTGGCACACCATGAGGATTCTAAGAAATCCACTCTAACCATTAGATTCCTTAAAAACATTTAAGCCTAGGCCCAAAAATCAAAACAATTGATGATTTAGGTGGTTCACATGGAGGGAAATAGTTTGGAGGGAGGGCATCGCTGTTTACATGGTTTCCAATTGTATGGTCCACCTAAATCACAGATAGGAATCATTTAAAAAATATATATATATATATTTATGCCTAAAATTAAGTAATACAACTAATGGTTGGATTGGATTTTGACGCAGGGATGAACATGATGAGGTTGATCACAGTCTTCCTCAAGGATAACTACTCTGAATCCATGGAGTTTCTCTGGACTCATCATAGACACTTCTCAAATCCACGAGGAAAGAAAGCAAGAAGAATAGAAATAAATTCTAATAAATTTGTAATTTGATTGATGAATGGAATAAATGAGTTCACAACCCTTTAAATAAGGATACCAAGTAATGAGAGAGAAATCAGAAGTAAACTATAACTAAAACTCCTAGAATTCGCAACTTCCTATAAATAGTAAACTTACTATTTATAGATGGTCGTGATGTCTACTAGTGTGCAAGGTTTTCGGCCAAAAATAGTAAGTGTCCTATTTGGCTTCACCAAGTTGTTCTGCTAATTATTCTAAACTCTTTTTGTGTTGGGCGCAACTCCTAAATTCCAATGAATGAAGAGTTATAATCAAACTAAAACTTACTATTTATAATAAAAACGGAATTAAAATAGGGAAACGACCGTCGATTTAGGGATATTTCACAAATCTGGCTTGCATAACCTGGAATAGCGGGGTTGGGTGGCTAAAGTAGCTCGTTCTACCCCAAAATCATATATTTTACGCCTGATAACTCATTCCAGATTGCAAGATACGCCCGATCTAAGGTCTGACGGTTTGGATTACTTCTATTGTCGACTGGGCCTTTTCTGATCCATCTTAGCCATGAAACTGTCCGCGACCCGCTCTACATTAGATTTTAGGAAACACAAGAAGTTAGGGGCCAATATGGCTTCTGGTTTTTCAAAGCTTAATTTCCATGCATGCAGGGAAAGATTGGGCTTGTGGTTCTTAGAAATTTTTTATTTTGACTTTTCATGCTCCATCCACATTGTTTGAGAAATGTTTTTGGTAAATATGAAGAGTCAAAACATATAATGCAAATATGACATGATTCCAGGAATTCTCAGGTAGAAGCCCCTTTCTTCTACTTTTCCTTTCCCTTGGTAATTATTCTTTATTCTTGCTAACTTTTGGCCGTCTTTTCAGGTGATCAAACCTCTATCTAGGTATCCTATTGGGAATAGAGCGTGGTTATTTTTGAAATCTTGTGATTCTATTTGAAAAGCAAGGCTGCTAATATCACACGTCCATGTGGTGATGGGGCACATGATACAATATCTGGACTGCCTGTTGAATTTCTATCATAAGTGGACCATAGCCTAATAATAATTTTGGTCAGGTTATCACAACTACTACAATGATGGACTTTTGACCATTGAATTTGAACGTTTTTGTTTTTCTTTACTGCCCCGCTTTTTTCCCTCAAAAAAACTTTGATTGAACAGTTAGAATTGTTTGACTCACATGATTTTTTGGCTATGGCCCATCTATGATGGGGACTTCTGGATGATTGGTTTGGATGTGGTACATGTGTCGGCACAAAAGGTGTGACATTTGGTTTGTAAATTATAGTAGTTCCACATGGGGGAAAGAGAGGAGAAGAGAAATGATAAGAGAGGAGATAAAAGAAGAAAAGAAGGGGGAGAGTATAGCTTTTAAATTAAGTAAAACTAACAAAGATGTGCTCTGATGTTTACATCTTAAGTAGGGCGTCCTAGGCATATAGTTTGGGCCATATGGCCATGCTATATGAGTTATGACCCACAATACGACTCATAGGGCTTGTTTGGCAGCTACAAAAGTTTAATCCTAGACAAGCTATCCAAGTTAAATTAACCTAGAGATTAGGTTGTTGGGCTTAATTAGTTGTCCTACACTGACTATTATTATATTCTTTGTCAAGCACCTAAAATAAGTAAGGATTATTTGACACATTGCACATTAAAAACTTAGCATATGCCTGTGGTTGAAAATATAAATAGTATTTAGTAAGGGTGGGGTGCTCGATGATGTATGGTATCATATATATATATATGCAGTACATGAAGGGCGCTTGGAGGATAAAAATGCCCTTTTAGGCTTACATCTTAATAAAGAATCCACACACACATGAGGGCCAACCACCTGTAAGGTGAATGTCACAGGCTGCATGTGCAGTTAACATGGAAGTAATATTTTTATATGATATTAGCATTCTCTAGAGTTTTTTTGTTTCTTTCTTTCTCTCACCTTTTTTTTTTTTGGCGCATTTTCATTCTACTTTCAATTATTTTACATTCATAGGCTGTTGATCTCTTATGCTGGTGAAATTTTTCCTTAACATTGACCAGATATGCATTATTAATTAATGCATTGGCCAAGAGTTCGGGGGAGCCTGGGGTAACCTCAAGCTTCCTTCCAAGAACAACAGTACTAGTCATATCAACCGTATTAGTTGCTTTTCTTCTGCCCTCTTTCGGTATGTATTGAAGTTGTATTTTGAAAAAGAAATATATGTTTTAGTTTCAAATGGAATTTGCAGACTATAAAAAAAGTCTGAGAGATCAGTGTCATTATCTTGACATTGTACCACTAGCAGCTTAGTTGTATCAGGACTACCACTACGCCAAAACTACGAAAAAAGGATGGTCCAAAACCGTCTCAAATGATAAAAAAGGACGGTCATGGACCGTCGCAAGGGCTATCAAATTTTGACGTGTCGTATTACTTAAAAGACGGTCGAAAACCGTCATTTTTATTGACAAAAAAAAAGACGGTCATAGACCGTCCTAAAAAAGGACGGTCGTGAACCGTCCTTTAAAAGGACAGTCTCGGACCATCCCTTATAAGCCTTTAAAGGACGACCATCGACCGTTCTTTAAAAGGACGGTCATGGACCGTCCTTAAAATAGACGGTCCTAGACCGTCTCTTATGGGCCTTCAAAGGACAGCCGTAGACCGTCCTTTAAAAGGACGGTCATGGACAGTCCTTAAAAAGGACTGTCGTAGATCGTCTTTGATAAGCCTTCAAAGGACGGTCATGGACCGTCCTTAAAAAGGACTGTCATGGACTGTCTCTTATGGGCCTTTAAAGGACGGCCATAGACCGTCCTTAAAAAGAACTGTCATGGACCGTCCTTTTTATCAAGGTCAATATACACCTGTTACAATATATTTCATCCTATTCTTTCTAATATACACTTGTTATATAATATATTTCATCATATTCACATTCACATCCATCTAAACAACCCAAACTACGTAAATCCATCACAAACTACATTCATCCAAACATAAACTACATCCATCCAAACACAAGCAATCTTATCCACATTACATTCATCCACACATAAATACATATAAGTTTAACATCATAAATAAAAAAAGAAAAAAAATCAGCAACAATTTTCTTTTTGTCTTTCACCTGAAAAAAAAATATTAAATCAACAAAACATTATAATTCAGAATCATGAAAAATTACATAAACTTCTTCCAAAAAAGTGGTCACTTTTTAAAAATAAAACTGATCATTAAAATAGGTTTAGGTTTAGGTTTTAGGTTTAGGTTTAGGTTTTAGGTTATAACTTTAGGTTATAGGTTATAGGTTAAGGTTTAGGTTATAGGTTTTGGTTTAGGTTTAGGTTTAGGTTTAGGCTTAAGTTATAGGTTTAAGTTAAGGTTTAGGTTTTAGTTATAGGTTATAGTATATATGTTATAGCTTTAGGGAATTGAGAATAGGTTAAGGTTAAGGTTTAGGTTTAGGAAATCGGGTCCAAGTTTAGGATCAGGTTTAGGTTTGGGTTATCAAGTTTAGGTTTAAGTTTAGGTTAGGGAGTTGAGATTAGGATTAGGTGTAGGTTTAGGTTCAAGGATTTGAGAATACATTTCAATTTTAGGTTTAGGTTTAGGTTTAGGTTTTAGGCTTATGTTTAGATTATAGGTTTATGTTATAAGTGCAGGTAATAGGTTAAGGTTTATGTTAGGTTTAGGTTATAGGTTATATGTTTAAGTTTAGGTTTATGTTTAGGGATTTGAAAATACATTTAGGTTTTGGGTTTAGGTTTAGGTTATAGGTTATAGGTTTAAGTTTAGGTTTAGGTTAAGGTTATAGGTTATAGGTTTAGGTTTATGTTTAGGTTATGGTTTAGGTTTAGGTTTAGGTTTAGGTTATATTAGGATTAGGTGTAGCTTTAGGTTTAGGGATTTGAGAATATATTTAGGTTTTGGGTTTAGGTTTAGGTTATAGGTTATAGGTTATAGGTTTAAGTTTAGATTTAGGTTAAGGTTATAGGTTATAAGTTTAGGTTTAGGTTTAGGTTATGGTTTAGGTTATAAGATATAGGTTTAGGGAATTGAGAATAGGTTAATGTTTTAGGTTTAGGAAATCGGGATCGGGTTCGGGATCGGGTTTAGGTTTAGGTTAAGGAGTTGAGATTAGGATTAGGTGTAAGTTTAGGTTTAAGGATTTGAGAATACACTTAGGTTATAGGTTTAGGTTTAGGTTATAGATTTAGGTTTAGGTTAGGTTATAGGTTAAGGTTTAGGGAATTGAGAATAGGTTGAAGTTTAGGTTTAGGAAATCGGGTTCGGGTTCAGGATCAGGTTTAGGTTTGGGTTTTCAAGTTTAGGTTTAGGTTTAGGTTAGGGAGTTGAGATTAGGATTAGGTGTAGGTTTAGGTTTAGGAATTTGAGAATACATTTAGGTTTTAGGTTTATGTTTAGGTTATAGGTTATAGGTTTAGGTTAAGGTATAGGTTTAGGTTTCGGTTTAGGTTATAAGCTATAGGTTTAGCGAATTGAGAATAGGTTAAGGTTTAGGTTTAGGAAATCGGATTCGGGATTTAAGAATAGGTTTAGATTATATGTTTTGGTTAAAGTTATATGTTAAGGTTAAGGTTATAGGTTTAGGTTTAGGTTATATGTTTAGGTTTAGGTTAGGTTATAGGTTTTTGGTTAAGGTTTAGGTTATAGTTATAGGTTTTAGGATTTGAGAATAGGTTTAGGTTATAAGTATAGGTTTAGGTTAGGTTATAGGTTAAGGTTTAGGTTTAGGAAATTGGGTTCGGGTTCAGGATCGGGTTTAGGTTTGGGTTTTCAAGTTTAGGTTTAAGTTTAGGTTAGAGAATTGAGATTAGGATTAGGTGTAGGTTTAGGTTTAGGGATTTGAGAATACATTAGGTTTTAGGTTTAGGTTTAGGTTATAGGTTATAGGTTTAGGTTTAGGTTTGGTTTTGGTTTTGATTTAGGTTATAGATTTTAGGTTTAGGTTAAGGTTTAGGGAAAGCTAATAGGTTTTGATTTAGGTTATAGGTTTTAGGTTTAAGTTTAGGTTTTGATTTATGTTATAGGTTATAGGTTTAAGTTAAGGTTTAGGTTTAGGTTATAGGTTTTGGGATTTGAGAATGGGTTCAAGTTTAGGTTATAGGTTTTGGTTATAGGTTATAGGTTTAGGTTAAGCTTTATGTTTAGGTTATATGTTTTGGGATTTGAGAATGGGTTCGGGTTTAGGTTATAGGTTTTAGGATTTGAGAATGGGTTCGGGTTTAGGTTATAAGTTTTGGTTTTGGTTTAGGTTTATGTTATATGTTTTTGGATTTGAGAATGGGTTATGGTTTAGGTTTAGGAAATCGGGTTTAGGTTCGGGATTGGATTTAAGTTTGATTTTTCAAGTTTATGTTTAGGTTTAGGTTAGGGAGTTGAGATTAGGATTAGGTGTAGGTTTAGCTTTAGGGAATTGAGTTTAGCCTATAGGTTTAGGGAAAGCTTAGGTTTAGGTTATAGGTTTTGGGATTTGGGAATAGTTTTAGGTTATAAGTATAGGTTTAGGTTAGGTTATAGGTTAAGGTTTAGGGATATGAGTTTAGGCTATAGGTTTAGGTTTAGGTCTAGGTTTAGGTTTAGGGAATTGAGTTTAGGTTATAGGTTTAGGGAAAGGTTAGGTTTAGGTTATAGGTTTTGGGATTTGAGAATAGTTTTACGTGATAAGTATAAGTTTAGGTTAGGTTATAAGTTAAGGTTTAGGGATTTGAGTTTAGGTTATAGGATTAGGTTTAGTTTTAGCGATTTGAGTTTAGGTTATAGGTTTAGGTTCAGGTTTTAGGTTTTAGGTTTAGGTTTAAGTTTAAGTTTAGGTTTTGGGATTTAGTTTTGATTATATGTTTTGGTTTAGGTTATAGATTATAGGTTTAGGTTTTAGGTTTTGGTTTTAGGTTTAGGTTTGGTTTAGGTTATAGGTTTTGATTTAGGTTATAAGTTAACGGTTTAGGTTATAGGTTGTTGGATTTGAGAATGGGTTTAGGTTTAGGCTATAGGTTTTGACTTTGGTTTAGGTTTAGGTTTAGGTTTAGATTATGGGTTATAGGATTTGAGAATGCGTTCGGGTTTACGATATAGGTTTTGGTTTTAGTTTAGGTTTTGGTTATATGTTTTGATTTAGGTTTAGGTTATAGGTTATAGGTTTTAGGTTAAGGTTATAGGTTTAGGTTAAGGTTTAGGTTTAGGTTAAGGTTATAGGTATAGGTTAAGGTTTAGGTTTAGGTTATAAGGTATAGGTTTAGGGAATTGAGAATATGTTAAGGTTAAGGTTTAGGTTCGGGTTCGGGATTGGGTTTATGTTTGGGTTTTCAAGTTTAGGTATAGGTTTAGGTTAGGGAGTTAAGATTAAGATTAAGTGTAGGTTTAGGTTTAGGGATTTGAGAATACATTTAGGTTTTAGGTTTTAGGTTTAGGTTTAGGTTATAGGTTATAGGTTTAGGTTAAGCTTTAGGTTTAGGTTATAAGCTATAGGTTTAGGAAATTGAGAATATGTTAATGTTTAGGTTTAGGAAATTGGGTACGGGTTCGGGATCGGGTTTAGGTTTGGGTTTTCAAGTATAAGTTTAGGTTTAGGTTAAGGATTTGAGATTAGTATTAGGTGTAGGTTTAGGTTTAGGGATTTGAGAATACATTTAAGTTTTAGGTTTAGGTTTAGGTTTAGGTTATAGGTCATTGGTTTAGGTTAAAGTTTAAGTTTAGGTTTAGGTTTAGATTTAGGTTATAAGCTATAGGTTTAGGGAATTGAGAATAGGTTAAGGTTTAGGTTTAGGAAATCGGGTTCAGGTTCGGGATCGGGTTTAGGTTTGGATTTTCAAGTTTAGGTTTAGGTTTAGGTTTAGGTTAAGGAGTTGATATTAGGATTAGGTGTAGGTTTAGGTTTAGGGATTTGAGAATATATTAGGTTTTAGGTTCAGGTTTAGGTTATATGTTATAGGTTTAGGTTTAGGTTTAGGTATAGGTTATAAGCTTATAGGTTTAGGGAATTAAGAATAGGTTAAGGTTTAGGTTTAGGAAATCAGGTTCGGGTTCGAGATCGGCTTTAGGTTTGGGTTTTCAAGTTTAGGTTTAGGCTAGGGAGTTGAGATTAGGATTAGGTGTAGGTTTAGGTTTAAGGATTTGAGAATACATTTAGGTGTTAGGTTTAGGTTTAGATTATAGGTTACAGGTTTAGGTTTAGGTTTAGGTTATAAGCTATAGGTTTAGGGAATTGAGAATAGGTTAAGGTTTAGGATTAGGAAATTGGGTTCAGGTTCGGGATCGGGTTTTTGTTTGGGTTTTCAAGTTTAAGTTTAGGTTTAGGTTAGGGAGTTGAGATTAGGATTAGGTGTTGGTTTAGGTTTAGAAATTTGAGAATACATTTAGGTTTAGGTTTAAGAAATCGGGTTTGGGTTCGGGATCGGGTTTAGGTTTGGGTTTTCAAGTTTAAGTTTAGGTTTAGGTTAGGGAGTTGAGATTAGGATTATGTGTAGGTTTAGGTTTAGGGATTTGAGAATACATTTAAGTTTTAGGTTTATGTTTAAGTTATATGTTATAGGTTTAGGTTTAGGTTAAGGTATAGGTTTAGGTTTCGGTTTAGGGAATTGAGAATAGGTTAAGGTTTAGGTTTAGGAAATCGGGTTCAGGTTCGGGATCGGGTTTAGGTTTAGGTTAGGGAGTTGAGATTAGGATTATGTGTAGGTTTAGGTTTAGAGATTTAAAAATACATTTAGGTTTTAGGTGTAGGTTACAGGTTTAGGTTTAGGTTATAAGCTATAGGTTTAGGGAATTGAGAATAGGTTAAGGTTTAGGTTTAGAAAATCGGGTTGGGGTTCAGGATCGGGTTTAGGTTTTGGTTTTCAAGTTTAGGTTTAGGTTTAGGTTAGGGAGTTAAGATTAGGATTAGGTGTAGGTTTAGGTTTAGGTTTAGGGATTTCAGAATACATTTAGGTTTTAGGTTTAGGTTTAGGTTATAGGTTACAGGTTTAGGTTTAGGCTTAGGTTAAGGTTAAGGTTTAGGTTTAGGCTTAGGTTTAGGTTATAAGATATAGGTTAGGGAATTGAGAAAAGGTTAAGGTTTAAGTTTAGGAAATCGGGTTCGGGTTCGGGATCGGGTTTAGGTTTGGATTTTCAAGTTTAAGTTTAGGTTTAGGTTAGGGAGTTGAGATTAGGATTAGATGTAGGTTTAGGTTTAAAGATTTGAGAATACATTTAGGTTTTAGGTTTAGGTTTAGGTTATAGGTTACAGGTTTAGGTTTAAGTTTAGGTTAAAGTTATAGGTTATAGGTTTAGGTTTAGGTTAAGGTTATAAGATATAGGTTTAGGGAATTGAGAATAGGTTAACATTTAGGTTTAGAAAATCGGGTTCGGGTTCGGGATCGGGTTTAGGTTTGGGTTTTCAAGTTTAGATTTAGGTTTAGGTTAGGGAGTTGAGATTAGGATTAGGTATAGGTTTAGGTTTAAGGATTTGAAAATACACTTAGGTTTTAGGTTTAGGTTTAAGTTATAGATTTAGGTATAGGTTAAGTTATAGGTTAAGGCTTAGGTTTAGGAAATCGGGTTCGGGTTCAGGATCGGGTTTAGGTTTGGGTTTTCAAGTTTAGGTTTAGGTTTAGGTTAGGGAGTTGAGATTAGGATTAGGTGTAGGTTTAGGTTTAGGGATTTGAGAATACATTTAGGTTTTGGGTTTAGGTTTAGGTTATAGGTTACAGGTTTAAGTTTAGGTTTAGGTTAAGGTTATAGGTTATAGGTTTAGGTTTAGGTTTAGGTTTAGGTTATGGTTTAGGTTATAAGATATAGGTTTAGGGAATTGAGAATAGGTTAATGTTTAGGTTTAGAAAATCGGGATCGGGTTTAGGTTTAGGTTAAGGAGTTGAGATTAGGATTAGGTGTAGGTTTAGGTTTAAGGATTTGAGAATACACTTAGGTTATAGGTTTAGATTTAGGTTTAGGTTAGGTTATAGGTTAAGGTTTAGGGAATTGAGAATAGGTTGAGGTTTAGGTTTAGGAAATCGGGTTCGGGTTCAGGATCAGGTTTAGGTTTGGGTTTTCAAGTTTAGGTTTAGGTTTAGGTTAGGGAGTTGAGATTAGGATTAGGTGTAGGTTTAGGTTTAGGAATTTGAGAATACATTTAGGTTTTAGGTTTATGTTTAGGTTATAGGTTATAGGTTTAGGTTAAGGTATAGGTTTAGGTTATAAGCTATAGGTTTAGCAAATTGAGAATAGGTTAAGGTTTAGGTTTAGAAAATCGGGTTCGGGATTTGAGAATAGGTTTAGGTTATATGTTTTGGTTAAAGTTATATGTTAAGGTTAACGTTATAGGTTTAGGTTTAGGTTAAGATTATATGTTTAGGTTTAGGTTAGGTTATACGTTTTTGGTTAAGGTTTAGGTTATACTTATAGGTTTTGAGATTTAAGAATAGGTTTATGTTATAAGTATAGGTTTATGTTAGGTTATAGGTTAAGGTTTAGGTTTAAGAAATCGGGTTCGGGTTTAGGATCGGGTTTAGGTTTGGGTTTTCAAGTTTAGGTTTAAGTTTAGGTTAGGGAGTTACGATTAAGATTAGGTGTAGGTTTAGGTTTAGGGATTTGAGAATACATTAGGTTTTAGGTTTAGGTTTAGGTTATAGGTTTAGGTTTAGGTTTGGTTTTGGTTTTGATTTAGGTTATAGGTTTTAGGTTTAGGTTAAGGTTTAGGGAAAGGTAATAGGTTTTGATTTAGGTTATAGGTTATAGGTTTAGGTTTAGGTTTTGACTTATGTTATAGGTTATAGGTTTAGGTTAAGGTTTAGGTTTAGGTTATAGGTTTTGGGATTTGAGAATGGGTTCGAGTTTAGGTTATAGGTTTTGGTTATAGGTTATAGGTTTAGGTTAAGCTTTATGTTTAGGTTATATGTTTTGGGATTTGAGAATGGGTTCGGGTTTAGGCTATAGGTTTTGGCTTTGGTTTAGGTTATAGGTTTTGGTTTAGGTTATAGGTTATAGGTTATAGGTTTAAGTTTAGGTTTAGATTATGGGTTATAGGATTTGAGAATGTGTTCGGGTTTAGGATATAGGTTTTGGTTTTGGTTATATGTTTTGATTTAGGTTTAGGTTATAGGTTTAGGTTAAGGTTTAAGTTTAGGTTTAGGTTATAGGCATAGGTTAAGGTTTAGGTTTAGGTTTAGGTTTAGGTTATAAGATATAGGTTTAGGGAATTGAGAATAGGTTAAGGTTAAGGTTTAGGTTCGAGTTCGGGATTGGGTTTATGTTTGGGTTTTCAAGTTTAGGTATAGGTTTAAGTTAGGGAGTTAAGATTATGATTAAGTGTAGGTTTAGGTTTAGGGATTTGGGAATACATTTAAGTTTCAGGTTTAGGTTTAGGTTTTAGGTTAAGGTTTAGGTTTAGGTTAAGGTTGAGGTTTAGGTTATAGGTTAAGGTTTTAGGTCATAGGTTTTGGTTTAGGTTAAGGGTATGAACCCTGCAAATACAGATATAAACACGGCCATCCGACGCAAATGCCAGGCCCTTCCAATGCTGTCCATAAAAAATGGACAGCTTCATCATGGTCATAATAGCGGTTCCCTCTTTTCAGGGAACCCTGCTCTTCCGAATAGCTCCGACGCACATCCGAGTCTACTCCTTTAATTTCAATCAAATATATAAACACGGCATGTCCAAATGGCCAGGCCCCTCCAATGCTGTCCATAGGAAATGGACAACTTCATCATGGTCATAACAGCGGTTCCCACCTTCCAGGGACCACTGCTCAACATCCGGATAGCTCCGACGCACATCCGGGTCTGCTCCATCAATTTCGAGTTAATACATAAACATGGCCTGTCCAAATGGTCAGGCCACTCCAATGCTGTCCATAGGAAATGGACAGCTTCATCATGGTCATAACAGCGGTTCCCACCTTCCAGGGACCCCCGCTCAACATCCGGATAGCTCCGACGCACATCCGGGTCTGCTCCATCAATTTCGAGCTAATATATTTAAAAACAACATAATTATATCTAAAAACATCTGGATACCTGGGGAAGGCATCCCATATTCGTATTGTTGGTTACTCATTTCTTTGTCTATAAGCCACAATCGACCAACACTTTCTATCGCTACCTGTACTCTGAAACCAACACAAATATAACTGGGAAACAATATAAGGAATAAAAAAAATTAATTTACCTTTAAAAAAAGGGATAAAATAAATTTATAGAGCTTTAAACAAATGGGAATTAGTCGTCAAAATATATCTAACAATGATTTCCTAAGTACTATTGAAACATGGATTTCATTTTTGGAGTTCTTGTTTGGAAATACCCCTTTTTCCGTTCACTTTTACTACTCTTATATATCCTCAAAGGATTGAAAAGTTTTTTTTATATATATAAAAAAAAGGGGCCTAAATATCATTTCCTAAGAAAAGAGGGCCGACTTCTTTTACAATTCACCCCCAGGAAAACAATAGTGATTAGTTATAGGTTTAGGTTTTAAGTTATACGTTATAGGTTTAGGTTTAGGTTATAGGTTAAGGTTTAGGTTTAGGTTATAGGTTTTAGGATTTGAGAATAGGTTTAGGTTATAAGTATAGGTTTAGGTTAATGTTGTATGTTATAAGTTTATGTTAATGTTGTAGGTTATAGGTTTAGGTTATAAGTTTAGGTTTAGGTTTAAGTTAAGGTTTAGGTTTAGGTTATAAGCTATAGCTTTAGGGAATTGAGAATAGGTTAAGGTTAGGTTTAGGAAATCGGGTTCGGGTTCAGGATCGGGATCGGGTTTAGGTTTTAGGTTCTAGGTTTAGGTTTAGGTTTAGGTTTAGGTTTAGGTTATAAGTTTAGGGATTTGATAATAGGTTTAGGTTATAGGTTTAGGTTTAGGTTTAGGTTAGGTTATAGGTTATAGGTTTAGGTTTAGGTTATAGGTTAAGGTTAAGGTTATAGGTTTAGGTTTAGGTTAGGTTATAGGTTTAGGTTTAGGTTTAGGTTTAGGTTTAGGAATTCAAGTTCAGGTTCGGATTCAGGTTATATGTTTGGGTTAAGGTGTAGGTTTAAGTTAAGTGAATTAAGTTTAGGTTATAGGTTCAGGTTTAGGTTTAGGAGTTAAGATTAGGATTAAGTGTAAGTTTAGTTTTAAGGATTTGAGAATACATTTATGTATATCTACAATGAGACCTGAAATAAGCTGGATAGACATGCACAAGTAAGTTTTGCTTGTTTTAATGTTCCTCTAGAAGTATGTGAATTGGAATAGCTAACCCCTCTCCCTACCCACCCTGGGGAATAAGCTCCATTTTTATGTACACTTCTACGAAGTTTCTCTTTATAGAAGCTTACAAAAAAAGGAAGGAACTTTTCTCTAGAGATGCCACATAGTAACAAGTAGTCTCATACATTCTTCCCATTCTCCTATGTATCACCAATGCTACATCCACATGTCAGGAGTTATTCTTTATCTCTGATATATTTCCATGACAAATAAATACTGAGTAGTGACAGTGAATGCATGTGTTAAAAATAAAAAATAAAAAAAATCAAAGATCGTAAGGGGTCATTTGGCTCCTTGGAAAAGTACCCACCTCAAAATAGAATCTAAGTAGGGGTAAATTCCTGTGATTGGGATTGGGAAAGCCTAGAAACGATTTCTAGTTAGAAATTCCAGCATTTTGCATTTTTTTTTTTTTTTAATTCCTAGCCACAAGTTCAATTGGAAATTCCAAGCAACTGTATTCCTTCCCAACTATCACTTCTTTGAAATTTTTTTTTATATAAATAGGTACCCACACCATAGAATTCCTTTCAATTCTTTCCCAGTATCCAAACAAATTTTATAGATTCAACAACATCACA
The DNA here is from genome assembly GCF_029962835.1 of Magnolia sinica. Lineage (NCBI taxonomy): Eukaryota > Viridiplantae > Streptophyta > Magnoliopsida > Magnoliales > Magnoliaceae > Magnolia > Magnolia sinica. Next base: position 9,030,377 of record NC_080581.1, on the reverse strand, counting down.
TTTCCCATGCCCAAATGTGACAAAATGAATCTTTCTCCAAGGATTTGACTTCCTACAAAATGAAGTCTTTATGCCCTTTGAAGAAAAAAGTTTTGCATTCATACAAAAATGCCACTGAATAGTATATACAATATCAAATTTCAAGATTTATATTTTCAGTAAGCAAGTGATATTGAGAAGAAATCTTTACCTGAGAATGCATATAGCTCATTCCTTGAGTAAAAGAACCCTGATGAGTAATCTAGCAAATTCATTTACCACCGAAACAATCAGAAGACATTATGACAAGCTCATGCAAATAACACTCAAATCTACTATAACCATGTGATGTGAACATCATAATAAATAAATAATAATAATAGGCACTGCAACCACATCCTTTTTGCCAAATCCATCCCCAGCCTTGGTAGGTCCTTTAGTATCACCCTATCAAAAGTTCCACTTATTGTAGTTCATGTGGTCTTTTAACCTTTTTTAGGCTGTGTTTGGATGCACAACTGAATTAGTTGTTACCGCTATATTTCTTTAAAGCCCCAACTTGAAAAATACTGTAGTGGCCGTTAGGGGGGCCACAGCCAAAATATGAACCTTAAGACAGAAATTTTCAAATATAGGTTATCACTTCTTTTCTTCCTACCTCATTCACATCCTTTTGAGCTTTCCTCTTGCCCTTTTATAGCCTTCATTTTGAGCCAACTCACTTTTTGATTGATGTAATTTTCGATCTTTGATATATATGGACAAACCATCTAAATCTACATTCCCTCATTACCTATTTGGCGCTACTCCGAAGTTCCTCAAATGTGTTGATTTCGTATTCTATCCTTACTCTTCTTGCAACTCATCCATCTGGACATCCTCTTTTCAGCTTCATTCATTCTATGAACGTGCCTTTCTTTTATTGCCCAACATTTTATTCTATAAAGAATGGCTGGTCTTATGATCCTATTATAAAAATCTACTGGGTGTTGGTGCAGCGCTTTGCTTGCAGGCAATGGCCTAACCGACCTTTGTTCATTGTGTTAACCCTCCTTTATCCGGGCATTCGGACTGGAAAAGAGAGTACAAAAACAAACTGGCAGAGTTTGGTGATTTCCATTTTATTGGATTGATAATTGCAATTGAATTTGATAGTGTATCCAAACACAGCGAGAAAAATTATCATGAGAAGTGAACTCTCTCTCTCATGATCATGCCATGGAACTAAAACTCACCAATGACAACACAATGAACATAAGGATTTGAAAATTTCTCCAATTTTTTTTTTTTATGTATATTGCTTCAGCCCAATTGGAGATGTTTTTTCAATTATTTTTTCTGTATATTGCTTTAGTCCAATGAAAGATATTTCTCCAATGATTTTTCTATATATTGCTTTAGCCTAATGGGAGATGTACATACAATACATGGAAATGAGTCATGCTATAAATGGAAGGGAATTACTTCTACGTGTATGGAAAAGAAGTAAATGCTAAATCTAACTCAATGGATATACATAGAAGGGAATATAATCAATGGATCGCTATCATAATAATCAGCCAAAATCAAGTCCATCTTTGTTTAGCTAGTTTTCCCCTACACATGTATATATATTTCCACTGAGTCAGAACGAGTCATAATGTTTTCAGCTGAGTTGGAACGAGTCCTAATAGATACCATAAGTTGCACTCAACAACTGAGTTTTCACTCCTTAATTCATTGTGTCATACACATATCTAGCTTCTTGTTTTTACTCTGATGTCTTTTTTCTTTCTTTCTTTTCTCAAAGCTTTCTTATGTAAATGTAGCTGCTAATGGCTCATTAGCTGTCCTTGCAATTACACTGGCGTTTGGTTGTACTATCTCTAATCTTTCATTTGATCTATGCCTTGATCACATGATTGTGTAAATATTACATAGATTTTTATTTTTATTTATTTATTTATTCTTTTTATTTTTTTTTGCATGATCTTGCGCACACAGGTCAGGTGAAGGCTCTAATTGGTTCTCTCCCCAGTATACTTGTGGTAAACTCTCACTTGAAGACTTTTAGGACTGAGAAAAAGCACATGCTTTGTTTTCCATGAGGATTTTAGGATCCTGCTCACCAGCAAGCATACAACTTGCTGCACCACATCCATGGTACATAATGCAGGGAAGGACGTGATGTCTTCCTCAGGGATAACTACTCTGAATTTACGGAGTTTCTCTGAACTCCTCACAGAGATTCCTTGAATCCACGAGGGAAGAAAATAGAAATAATTTCGAATAATTTGAAATAAATTGATTGATGATAAAATAATAATAATAATAATAATAAATATAATCCTTTAAATAGTGAACTCAAATGTAAGACGGAGTTATAAACTCAAACTCCAACTCAAACTCCCTAAAAACGTGACTTACCATAAATAGTAAACTTACTATTTATAGACGGTCATATTCCTGCTAGACTGGTTTTTGGCCACATATGGTAAGTGTTCAATTTGGCCTAACCACCTTATTCTCCTAATTTTCTAAGCCCTTTTTATATTGGGGACAACTAAAACTCAAAGGATCAAAAGTTTTGATTGAATTAAAACTTACTATTTATAGTCAAAACAGAAATAAAATGAACTTTCGACCGTCAATCTGATGGAATCTCTTGCAAATCCTGTGTGGGCAACCTGGCATGGTGGGTTAGTTGGCTAAAGTAGCTTCTCCTACCCAAAATCATATATGGTAAAACTCATTCCGGTTTGTGAGATACAACTATTTTGAGGTTCTTACGGTCTTGATCACTTCCGTCTCCCATCAGGCCTTCTCTAGTCTACCTTAGCCATCAAAGGGTCCGCCACCTGCTATACATCAGTACATGTGCGTCCGTCGTTATATTGTTCCGATAGTCTGCATCAGACATGGGGTGTGCTTCAAAATCTCCTAGGTTGATTCATGCATCCGTGCATGAGCAGCTCCAATGTTTCCCTTGAAGCACACCTCATGCAATTCCACAATGCACTTGCCAGAACATCTTTGTTGTACATTGGGTGGCTGCGTATGGTGATCAGGACCGTTGATTTGGCAGGCCACCACATGGATGTGCCATATCCTAGAAATAAGGGCTTGAGAAGGAAAGGTTCATTCAAAACAACACATCCACCTGGTGGCCCACCAATTCAACATTCTTGACTACCATGCACATGGTGAGGACAGAGATGTATTTGAAGTTCCATAAGGCGCATGACATTGTTGTTGGTCGGAAGTTTGGTTTTACTAAGCCTTAGGACCATACACACACCACAAAGAGAAGGGAAATATAAACTATCTGTATTGAATTGTCTTAATTACTTGCTTCCTTTTAAGGTGCAACACCACAACCCTTTATATAAAGATTTGCTATAACGTGGAAAGATAAAAATGCCATCATTCTAAAAGAGTCTACGTGAGAAAAGGGCATTTACATTAACTATTTTTATAATAATAATAATAATAATAATAATAACTGAACCTATTTCCAAAGCATTGGAAAACCAACGGCCTCCATTCTTAGCTGTCAAGAAATGCATCCGGATGAATTTGGACGAAAATGAAAAATACAAGGGAAAATGGATGGAACTGAGTGAATCTGGACCGTCTAGAAGATCGGTTTGGTTTGGACATTCCAACAATTGTCTCTTTCCTTGAGAAAGGTTCGAAAATCGGGTTTGGCGTACTGTATCGTTCACCACGAAGCTGATTCATATAGGGGCGATATGGGCCGATACTGGCAGTATAGTTCATGGACAAAATTAGGTCCCTATTTGTTGCCCTTTAAAAGAAATTCACATGATTTGGCCTTTGACATGATTTGGCTGTTGACAGACGGTCTGCTTCTTAAAGAAAGCAAAGAAAGCAGGGAAGAAGCCAAAAGCTTTGGAGGTATACAACCCGAATCTTATCATGCATCTACCTTTTCAATTCCCATCTATTCTCTCTGGGAAATATTTACAGCCTTCAAATATGGAAAAAAATAATAATAATAATAAATAAATAAATCATCCTGCTACTTGAGATTTTCCATCTCTTTGGAGATTCACTGCTTCTAATCTATTGCTTTCTCATATTTAGGTTCTTCACAGCATCCTAATAATTGTCTTGGGTGTCCTAAGTGCAGTCCTTGGAATACACTCTTCACGTCACAGATCGCCCACTGCTATTGAATTACTTGATCTTGCCCGGGGTTCTGAGTATGATCAGTGATATTATCGATAATATTGCGGATACCGATAACCCACGTAGCATTCGAAATTCTAGGTATCGGCAATATATCGCTAAGTATTACTAATGTTTTCGACTGTATAAATACTAGGTGTTGCTTGTATTTCCAATGTACCGTTGTATTTCGATAATATTGTCAATGTATCATCAATATATTGATATTGTCAAAATTTTATTTATTAAAAAAATCATCTTGAAATTATTTTACGTGTACATGGTTGTATGATGAAATATATGCTTGTATGTGTGTATATAGATGCATACATGGATGAATAGATGGATCACATATGTATGTATGTATAGATGTATGGATGGTTAGATGTTTGGTTGGATAGATGTTTGTGCACGCAGGTATGGATTGTGCATGTGTGTATACATGTATGTATCATGGATCATGTATGTGCCATTATATGTATTAATGCATAGTTAGATGGATGGATAGATGGATCATGCATATGTGTTTGTATGTATGTACGCGTGTACATGCATGGATGAATGGATGACTGGATGGATGAATAGATGGATCCATAATTTTCCCATGTTTTCCATTCTTTCCCTGAATCAACTATACATACTTTTAGGCGATTAATGAAAACTAATTATTTGATTCTTAAATATCCAAATATGAGTCTTTTTTATTATTTAGTTCTTATATATATATATATATATATATATATATATATATATATATATATATATATATATATATATATATATATATATAATGCTCACACACAACTAGTTGGATGGTCCAACTAGTTGCCAATTTGAGTGCTAATTAATGCTAATAAATAATGCCCAAAATAAAGTTATTTTGAACAGGAAAAGTTTGATGGGCCATGAAAAATGAAAACAGTTTCCTCCCTTGATTTGCATTTCTCTTTGCTATGGCCCACCAGAATTTTAGATCAGGGTGAAATTTGTCACATGAGGTTTCAGGGGATTCCGCATCACATGGACTGTTCAGATTATACACCCATGACAAGTGTGCAAAGGTGCGCACGTGCGTAGGTGCACAGGTGAGCATGACTCTCTCTCTCTCTCTCTCTCTCTCTCTCTCTCTCTCTCTCTCTCTCTCTCTCTCTCTCTATATATATATATATATATATATATATATATATATATATATAAAGTACTCTTATATGTTCTTAGGTCTTAATTAAAGGAAAATTTATTATGCATATATCTTCTTCTTTTTTCTTTTTTTTTTGCCATTATTTTATTTTTAAATATGCAAATATGTGTATTTTTACACCTTTTAAAGTTTTATTGAAAAATTTCACAATTTTTTCATATTTCTCCAATATTTCATTCAATCAACAACCAATAATACATTTTTACGTATATGCGATATCAATATATGTTTCCGCATTGGCAGCCAACGATACATGTAACGATACTGATACTATGAACCCTAATCATGCCAAAATAATAAAATCTGCAACGATGGAATAATTCATGATACGCATGAAAATGAAACTTTTGAAAACCAGGATGAACATTCTCTATCATTGCTCGCCTCTCGCATGTAGCAACATGGCATATGCAAGCGAGATCCAATCCCTTTATCGAATGGGAATCCATGCAGTCGGTAAGCGGCCCGGATATCTCTCACATATAACACATTGCCGCGGGTGAGAGGGTATGATCTTCGATCATGATTAGGGTGGTTGGTGGGCCGAGCTGGTCCACTGGGCTTGGTGGTCGTTTTGGACGTAGCAAGACAGCTCTCATGGATGAAAATGTGCAATTATAGTGGGTATGATCTCCTATCAATTATCAAGATTAGGGTTTCAATGGGCCAATCTCGACGGTCAGGATTTGGGCTTGGCCCTCTTTGGAATTTGATTCTCGGTCTGGAATACTAGGCCTGAGGCATGGGTCCTGGTCAAAGATTTCAGCCCATTATTATTGGGCTGGGCTTCAGCTTTGCCTAGGAGCCCGTAATCTTGGGTTGAGCCTTTTAGGGCGTGTTTGGACGGGTGGTTTCTGTGGTATTAAGATGGATTTGGCGGAATTGGATTGCCAAATCCACCGTGGCCTGTACGCCAGGCTATTTGGGCGGCGAGGTATTGCGCTGGATTGGGAAGACCGATGGATTTCGCCTGATCAGATGACGGATTCCCAGATCCCGCACTGGATGCTGATGTCGATCCTTCTCGGATCAAAGAACTCCTCCTTACGTCCACTAGCAGAGTATCTCTATCTATACTCATGCACGTAGCCTCTACATATTTGGGACAAATACACATCAATCCAGACCATCCAAATAGTTGGCCCCACTACAGATTAGATATCCATACAAAATCACATCGATTTAATAAACAGAATATCTAATTACACTATTCAAATTTTGGATCATACACAGAACATCACACCAATCCTGCTGTAGTCATTTGATGTTGAGTTTTTTTAATTGTTCTTCTTTTTTTCTAATTTCATTAGTCAGTTTTTCGGGCTTTGATGGTACAAGTTGCGAAATTCATCTAAAATTCTAAGGTTTCTAAGGTGGGTTTTTTGTTTTTTTTTTTCTGGCTGTTTGTAAGGAATTTTTTATTTTTTATTTTTCTTACTTTTCTTGACCGGATTCTTGGCTTCATTACAACAAGCCGTGAAATTCGCCTTAAAATTGAGGCTTCTGAGGTGGGATTTGTCTGTGAGTCTGATATGAGCCAAGAAGGTGGTAGATGTGCCCGACCAAATGGAAACGAGCTTTGCATCCCCGGTGCCGTCCGCCTGTCCAAACATGCCACTAGCTAGCGGCTGGATATAGCAATTCAATGGATTGCATGTAATCTGCTGACACACTTATTTATGATTTTGAAAGCCGTGCAATCCACCCTAATACAACCCAATCCCATCCAATCTGCCCGGCAAAACAGGCCCTTAGGGCTTCAAGTGCATTTTGTTATGTATCATGCAAGATGGCTCAATAATAATGAACGGCACAGATCTTGCATAGAGTGGGCGGTCAGGCTCGGGATCGAGCTATATACATAATCATCATGGGTGGGGCTTGTGCCTGTTTATTTCAGCCGTTCATGGGCCCAAACCATCTTGGGCCTTGGATTTAGATGCCAGCAGGAATTTTAAAAACCAAGGGTCCACATTGTGCTACATTGATCCGATTTTGCAAAATATAGATGAGCCAGGTCTCCTTTCAATTCTCATTCTGGATACATCCAAACAGGCCCTAGATAGTATTTACAAGCTATTTGGGCAGTGTATGAAAATGACAAGCAATGGAGAAAGGGAGAAGAGTGTCAAGATTAAGATTGTCGCCTGGGCCCCACAATCAAAGGCCTATTGCATTATCTTTTATGGCACTCACCTTCTATCCACATGGGGCCCATCAGAGAACCAGATCAGCATATTTTCTTTAAGGTTGATCAATGCCACCCGTTGGATATTACTACCTGTCAAGCTAAGGAGCAGCACGGATCTCACACGTGTGCCATGTTACAAAACAAGTGGGGCCCACTCAAGTCGCCATGGTGGGCCACCAGGCTTCCATTGGTGTACAATGGCTCCACAGGACCGTACGAGACGGGGGTTGTATGGGCTGAAATATTGGGCCCTTTGGGCGTAGGCCAGTAAGGGTCCTGTCATGCATGTGATTTTAGGATGGTGATCTGGGTTCAGGTTCATTTTTAGGATTTTTGAGCCAGACTCATGTTAGACAACTTATCAGACCGTGGTGATGGCCCATCCAAATGATGTTATACATGATCAAAGCATTGGTCATGTGGACCTGTACGTACCAATTGCCTACAAACGTAAGGCTAAAATGTAGCGCTGGTCCACATTCATCAATCAACACCCCTTGTCAGATGGACATGAGTGATGGTTGAGGTGGGGCATCTGTGCTTTAATGATCCAACCGTTGATTCGATGGATCCTGCTGTGGATTAATTGCTGATGTCCCAAAATTCAATTTTATTGATGATCTTGATCATTCCATCTCTGCTGAGGCTCCCAAGCTTCTGGTTGTAATCAGTGTGACAAATATCGTCAAGATTTTGAAAATCTTTATTATTTTTAAATAATTGGAAATAAATATATTTTTACATTTTACATTTATTTAATAACTGGAAATAAATATTTTAAAATATTTTATTTTTAGTGGGATTTTTTCCATTATATCTTGAGAAAAAACTATAAAATTCAAAAAACTCTTGAGAAATTTTTAGGCTGAGAAAACAAGATCTGTCAAGATTTTTTTGTTTGTTTGAGAAACTGATTTTGTTGGTCTTGTTTGGGATTTGAGATTATAATTAATCGTGAGGAATTCACAAATTATATTTGGAAACTTGAAATTCATTTCCTTGGAATTTACATTCCGGTACCCAATTATTAACAAATTTAAAACTCATTTCCTTGGAATTTACATTCCAATACCTAATCAATACGGAATTTACATTCTAATATCTTATTCAAAAAGCTATCTCATTAGCCGATATAATTATCATTCCACTAAGATTCCCTCACACCACCTTGGGAGCAAATGGATTGTGGCTTGGGTGAGCCCCACCATGATATTCATGCGAAAGAGATTCAGGTGAACCACATGATTGGAATCAGTGAACAAGGCAGCGCTAACCCACCAAATTAACTATTTCCATTAGTGTGGGTCACATGAATCATGGATGGGTACGACTTTAGGCCACGGGCCTATACAGTTATGTGGAATCTAACGGTTTATTTGGATTTCATATAATTATCTTAGTATGCTCAGTAGAAATTAATGGTGGATGTCTCTCTCTCAACTATCTCTTTCGATGTAACCTACTGGAGTCACAGGTCACTGTTTGTCTTTGAGCTTATTAAGAGACTAAATATGTAAGGTCAAAATGGATTTTACATAAACAATATCACAGTGGGCCTGCCAAAGTAAGAGTGCACTCCATGCCATTTCATTCCCTATTTCTATTAGGGAGAGAGGTTGGGACTTGATCTTTGGCAGGCCCCACTGTGATGTGTATCTAAAATCACTTCTACCATTAGATACATAATCCCAATTTATGCCGAAAGCCAAAAACATCAGTGTGACTCATGGTTCAATTGGGCCACATCAAAGAAAAGTAATTGATAGAGACATGTTGACCCTTAATTTTTATTAGGCCTATAACGATGATTATATGAAATCCACTCTAACTATTAGATGCTACACTAAAATTTAGCCACGGGGCCTAACAATCAAGCTCATACTTGATTCAGATGAGACTTACTAAAGGAATCAATTTAGTGGGTGATCACTGTGTTGTACACTATTTCTAATCATGTGGTCCACTTAAATCATATATGGGAGTGGTTTTTTGGGCCCTTGGCCTAACATGAGATGACACATCAAATGATCAGGGTGGATTTTACATAAGCATATGGTGGGGCCTACCCAAGTGGTGGATCCATTTGTTTGCAATCCTACCCAATTGGGTGTCAAAGAAATGCAATGGAAATACTCCAAAGTAAATACTCTAAAGTAAATTTCATATTAATTATATAGTTTTCTGCTAAAATTTCCTAAAATAAATTAAAACAACATGGCAGTTGGAAGGGAATGCATTCCTAGACCTATACATGAATCAAGCTAGCTCGGTTAACTCGCTCAACTTGACTCAAAAAAGCTCAATTCGGCTCGGTTTGATATTGAGTTTGAGTTGAGTCAAGCCAATTTTTGGAGCTCAAAAAAATTTCGAGTCAAGTTCAAGCTTGGCCAAGCTTGAATTGACTCGGATCGAATTAGTTCAGTGACTCGGTTGTCTTGATATTGACGCTGCTCACCAAACGTTTGATGAAATGACTCAACCAAGTGTTGTTTCGGGTGCATACATTCTCCGAGGGATCGGTTGCTTGCGAGGAAGGTACGTATACGAAACAAATTACTACAAAAAAAAAAAAAAAAACCCCCCTTCACATGATAAAACTACCTTCATATATTGAATTTGATGTTGCCTATTGAGTGTTTAATGAAATACCTGAAAACTATTGTTGTTGTTTTGCATACGGTAGGAAATCAAAGGTGCACTCTATGTGTTTGAGAAAATATCACACTGCTAATCTAGTTGAACTGAGTTGGCCAGTTAAGTTGAAGGACCAAGCCGAGCTGAGTTCGAGATGAGGTTAGCTACTGGCCGAGCCGAGTCGAACAGTGTCAAGCTTGCTATATGCAATCCTCTGGAATTTAGAAGCTATCAATTCTCCTCTCTATTAAAAAAAAACTAGCTTTTTGCTCAGAAATGAATTCCAGTTGGAATCTGTTTCGAATATTTTTCTTAAAAATTTGAGAATTCCATTATTAGCAATGTACTTTTCCACGTTGACAAACATGGTTCATATGCGCTGTATCCAGCTGTTGGCACGGCCACCCCCACGGTGAACGTTCCACTCTCACTGGGTGGGCCACATACTCCCTTTAAATATAATCCTCCCCATTTACGTGATTCAAGAAGATGCTAGTTATCAGATCAAGTACGGCTATTGTGATGGTTCCCCACCAACTTCCATCCAATGTGTCCCTCCTCATTAGGCCTGATCCTAAAAAAATATGCTGATCCAAAACTTAAATGGGGGCAACGCAAGTTGAAACAATTAAAAAAAATGTTCACCAATAATTTTCACGTGGGCCCACTCTGCTATGTATATATATATATATATATATATATATATATATATATATATATATATATATGAAAATGGTTCTATGCGGTCGAGCTCATGGGAACTTCCCATGAGGTCGAGCTGTAAGGGCCCCACCGTGATGCATGTCGAACATCTACCCCATCAGCCAGATGCACTATTCCATGGTGGGCCTTGGGCTTAAAAATCAAGTCAATCGGTCACTTTTGCGGGCTACACCAAGTACAAAAGTTGAGAGGGGTTACCCTCCCGTTAAAACATTCATAATCATTTGTTGGGCCCACCGAGGTGTGGTTCACAAATCCAGCCCATCCATTATGTGTGTCCCACTTGGATGATGGGTCAGACCAAGTTTCAGATGCATCCAAAGTTCAGGTGAGCCCCACCAAGTGCTTTTATATATTTTAGGCATATCTTCACATGATTTTAGATGGTATGGCCCACCTGGGTTCTGTATACGGCTGATTTTTGGGATATCCCATCATTTAAAAGGGACCCATCAAATGCACGGTATTGATGTTTGACATACATCATGGTTGGGCCCACACAGCTCTACCTCATGGGAAGTTCCCATGAGGTCAAGCTGTGTGGGCCCCACCATGATTTGGGGCGAACATCAATACCTTGCATTTGATGGGTCCCCTTTAGGTCATGGGATATCCCAAAAATCAGCCATTTGTTGAATTCAAGTGGGCCATACCATCTAAAACCATGTGAAGACATGCTTAAAACATATAAAAGTACTTGGTGAGGCCTACCTGAGTTTTGGTGCAGCTGGACTTGGTCTTACCCCTCATCCAAGTGAGACACACACAATGGATGGGTTAGATTTGTGAACCACATCTCAGTGGGCCCATTCAATGATTATGAATATTTTAATAAGAGGATAACTCTTCTCAACTGTTGTATGTGGTGTGGCCCACCCAAGTCATAGATTGACTTAATTTTTAAGCTTGTGGCCCCCCATGAAATGATGCATCTGGCTGATGGGATAGGTGTTCGACCCACATCCCAGTGGGGCTACCTCATGGGAAGTTCCCATGAGGTCGACCTCATAGAACCATTTCCATATATATATATATATATATATATATATATATATATAAAATCCAAGTGGTGTAGAACATTCATGACTAAAATCATATAGCTTTGGAACCAAGGCAGGTGTCGGTGAGGGAGTCTCCCAATTATTTAAGTGTACTACGGCCCACCTGTTTCATAGATTGAACTGATTCTTGGGCTGATTCAAATGAAATCACTGAGGTGGGCCACAACACAGATGACAGGTTGAAAGGGAACACACACCTTTTATTTGTGTGAAGGCCCACTGTGTTGTGTATATGGAATTTAGGCTGTCCACACTCTCCCGCATGTTGCGGTGAAAAAGAGTTGATGTTCCCACCCACCTTGTTCTCTCTTACGTGCTTTCTACGGCCGAGTTTTAGGCTTTAGAGGTAACCTGATGGGACGCATCTGATGGACGGATTGGATGTGACACATACACCACATTCTTTGCTCTTGGATGCAGATAAGGTGGTGTGGTGGTGTGTTAGGTGTTATAAGCCCCACTTTGATGTATATATTTTATACCTATGTTTTTCACTCATCTTGCAAGATCATTTTAAAATATAAATCAAAAAATGAATTGAATCCAAAGCTCAAGTAGACTACATTACAAGAAACAATGGTAATTAGACTCCAATTACTAAAACATTCGTGGTGCCTACAAAAGTTTTGAATTGAATTGATATTTGTATTTTCCTTTTATCTCATGTTGCTTATTTTAAGATATATAAAATAATAATAATAATAATAAAAGAAGATCCAAAGCTTAGGTGAACCACATCACAAGAAACAACACCAACCACTAAAACCTTCACGGAACTCACAAAAGTTTTGAATTAAACTGGTATTTGTATTTTCCTTTGATCTTAGGTTGCTTATTTTAAGATATAAATCAAAAAGTGAAATAGTTCAAAAGCTCAAGTGGACTATATCACATGAAACAATGGTAATTGGACCCCACTCACTAAAACCTTCACGGCGCCACAAAAGTTTTGAATCAAAATGAGATTTGTATTTTACCTTTAATCTCTGATTGATAGCAATTAAACATTGTTGTGAACCGGGGAAAGGTTTGTTATCTTTTCATTTTTTCTAAAGTTGTGTTTCACTTCAACTTTAAATTGAGCTGACAAAACCGATCAAAGGAAACACACAAATCAAATAGCCCACAGCCCCCAACACATCATTACACCACCCCTGCCGGTTGGGTGCTGGTGGGGTGGGCCACACCACCTAAACCACTCCCATACTCCCCCTAACCACATGGTTCACTGTACCAGTAGATCATACCCCTTAAATAAATAGCTAAACAAATGGCTTGGACCTGATTATTAAGATTATCCAGCCAGAAGTCTATACTGGAGCCCATGACATGGAGGTTTCTGATTTGAGGCGTATGGAAAGCCATAGTCCGTCAGAGTATCATACAAGGCAGAAAGAGAGAGGACAGAGAGGGTACAAAGGCGATGAGAAGCGACACGAGTAGTTTTGTATAGAGAGATGTGCCCCTCTTTTTGAGCTTCCCTTGTTTGAAGGGTGTGACCTTTTGCAGGTGTGCACAGGTGCGCATGATAGCAAAAGCAAGCCGACAGCAGGGAGGCTGTGGAGATCGTAGACAGTGCGAGTACTGCTGCTTTTATTTCATAAAGCGTTTGGATGGGAAGACTTCTTTTAACACCAAAAGGTTAGCTTGTAATGATGGGGTGCGCAGCGTCCTAAAAAGGTGTGAACCATTCCATCTTCTTCTTCTTTGTAAAGAGAGAAAGAAAGAGAGAGATTTATTGGGGCCCACAAAGTGACCGACTCTAGTAAAGTCAATTTTTAGACCGCTGGATAGGTCATGTGTATGAACCTGGATTTTACTGTAAACAATCCTCTGTGACATTAAAAAAAAAAGAAGTTGTGGGGCCCATCATGATGTGTGCATGACATTCAATTGACTAGTGCCTGCTTAATAGGATGTGGGCCCAAAAAAAAAAAGGTAAAAAGTTGTGGGGCCCACCATGATGTGTGCCTGACATCTAATTGATTAATGACCGCTCATTTTGATGTGGGCATGTGTTCGAGTCCTTACATCAGTGGTAGGCTCTAAGGAGTTTCAACGCGAGGTCTTGGGTTCGATACCCATAGGTGGTGAAATCCTACTACGGCGTGGGTGGGGGTGTGTGTCAAGGTGAAAAAGAAAAAGAAAAAAAGGAGGACATGGGCATGAAAAGTATTGTCTTGTATGGTGCAGCCTACGTTAGTTTTGGATTAGGGCTCAGTTGGAGGAAGGTCTGTCCAAAATTGTATTGTTGATGGGCCATGGAAAAATATGATATGCCAACGGCAAAGTATGATTGCTGCAAATAATAATCCAAACCGTTTCATCATCAACAGATAAAACCCAACAATGCTAAATGGTTTATCATAATAGCTCAGGATCATAAAAAAAAGAAGAAGAAAGAAATGAATATAATGAACTCACTTATTTGAAAATCAACATATTTTTTTTTATTTTTTATTTTTACATCTCTAGACAAATCTCTAAAAAAGATAGTAATATGTAGGGGTGTAAATCGAGTCAAACTGAGTCGAGCTGGCCTCAGCTCAACTCGACTCGAATAGTGGCTGACCTCAGCTCGAACTTGGCTCGGCTCGGTCTTCGGGCCTGAATATCCAGCTCAGCTTAGTTCGGTCAGCAGCTCGGGCTAGCTCGAGCTGAATTCGAGCTAAGATCGAGCCATGAGTTCGCCATTGAGGCATTTCCACAAACACCTAAACTGTTACTTCAAAATCTCACTATTTTACAAATAGGGGCACTGGTTTTATAGGTATTTTCTCAAACACCTTCTAAGTAACATAAAAACCAATATATATATATATATATATAATGTATTTGTTTCATGTACATACCTTCCTTGCCACCTTGCCACCAGCCAAACCTTCCTTGCCACCTTGCCACCAACCAAACCTTCCTTGCCACCAACCACATTTCGTTGAGGCATTTTATCAAACAGTTGGTGAGCAACATCAATGGAAAAGTAACCGAGTCACCAAGCTAGTTTGATCCGAGCTGGTTTCGATTCGAGTCGAGTTGACCTGGGGCTTGCTCGAACTCGGCTCGAACTCATTTTCGTGCTAAAAAAATCAGCTCGACTCGGCTCGAACTCAGCTTCAAACTGTGTCGAATCGAGCTTTTTCGAGTCAAGTCGAGCCGAGTGAGCTAACCGAGCTAGCTTGGTTCGTGTACACCCTCAGTAATATGTCTCACATAAAATTTTCCAAACAATATAAGTGCAAGAGTATAGAAATGAGAATGCAATGTTTTCTATGATTTGATCTAAAAATTATATACATCTCTAAACTATAATGTCCAAAATATATAAAATATATAGGAATATGTGTCATTATTAAAGAGTCACTCTTATGTGTCTTTTGGACATTCACATAGTCATTTATAGCAACTAGTCTAAAAGTCAATTAGCAATTGAATAACAAAATTCATTGGATTATAAAATTGTGAAACATGTTTCAATTAGAAAAACCACTCCTCTTACCACTAATTCAATATGTATTTTTTTTAATGATATATAATATATTTATTTACTTTTCAAAAATAAATAATTTAATTTTCTTATAAAAACACTATGTCGTCAACTTTCAAGGTGCACCCAATGGGTGCTTGAGCATGGTATTGCTCAACAAACAAGTGTAGGTGTGAGTTTGAATTTGTTACACATTTCATGTATTAAAATAGAAGGCGAATAATATTAAACTTTTACTAACTATTTATTTTGATATATATACATAGCCCACCTATGGTGAAAATGGCATGTGATTCAAGTGCCAGCATGTAGGCCTGTGTAGAATTTATAGACTAAATCAAAAGTCTACATGTTGAATGTATGTATCAAATCAAGAGTGGTAATAACATTGAGAGTTATTTGATACTTAAGATATATATGGTGCTAGATATGCATGCATTTGGAAAAAGTACATGTGGCAAACTATATTTCAGATTAAACTGAGTAAATTGTGCATATATCATTATCATTAAGTAACATTAGAAAAATCAAAACCAATCATAGCCTCCTATTCTTAGAAACTTGTTTTCGGAGATAGGACCATTGGATATTTTTTACTCTAAATTCTCCAAAAGACGTTCACCAATCTAATAAATAAATAAACAAACAAGATTAACTTTTGGTTCATTCATCTAATGTTGAGCCTTTTATCTACCTGCACTCTAAGTATGCCATTTTACTTTGTTAGATTTTAGTTTTTAATAATGTAATCAATTAAAAACAACATAAAGAACAATCTTTAAAAAAAAAAAAAAAAAATCCAAAATGGCATGCTATCATACTATATTTTATGATCATTAAGAATAAACCTATATTTTTCCTCCTTATGTTATCATTTTGCTCAAAATCAGCCCTGTGTGTCATGCATGTGTGTCGAGTGTGCTAGACCCGAATGCAACTCGAATCAATTAATGCCTATGACCTCAGGTGACGAAATAGACCAAGTCCCATATGGATAGGTCGTTTATCCAACCACCGATCATAAGAGAATAGGCGATTTACCAAGAGGATATTGCTAATCCTTTCGAAGAGTTCTTTTTACCTTCTAGATAAAAGGACTTTCAGCTAAGCACGTTATAACAACTACAGTTCAACAATAACAATATATGTAGAAAGAGTGGTATGACAAAAATTGAAAGTACTTATGAATGTTAATAATTAGCACTTCTAATCAACTTTGATAGACACGACTATCTGTTCGTTGCTCAATAAGGAAGCGAGCTTCATGGCGAATTGGTAGTGGTTGGGGACAGTCACCTATTTGCCGTTCGACGAGAAATCAGGCTTTGTGGTGAGACCATACTTAAATTTGAAATTGTTGTCTATTTGTCACTCAGTTGAAAATTTGACTTCGTAACGAGACAGTGCAAATCTTCGACAATCTATTTGAGGACTTGGCTATGAGATTGCAATAGCGAGAAAGTCAATGGAGTCAACTATTCGTTCAAAGACATGGTAAGAACCGAGCACGTAGCAAGATGGTTGGTGGTTCAATTTTTTATTCATCGATTTGGTCGAGTGACCTGGGATTCATGGTAAGAAGGTTGACGAAATAATCTAGAACGTAGCAGGAAAGCCCTGCAGCCTTCTAGCGATCTTCCTAACGATCAAGCATTATGTCCGTGGACATATGGTAGTAGGATAAGTAATTTAACCAGTTCATACTTTCTACATCATTACACTGACTAGTAGTGAAGGAGTTAGACGAAATTTAAACTATGGGTATCCATGAGGGACGAAAGATAAGCATCGTTGCGTTATAAAGTGAGTTGTATTGGGTTGCATGGACCTAGAGCTTTACACTCTCAACTTTTTTTTTATGGACGTGGGAGACAATGTTGGTGTACAAGCGTAGGATTCACTTTCTGCAATTTTGACTCTAATCATTTGGGTAATTATGAGACATAGCCAATTACATTCTATAAAAAGTATTGTTCTTCATAATCTTTGTACAATCAACCAGCCATCAAGCAGTTGTGGCCAATTATTTTTTGTCATATGTAATAAAGTGAATCACCACCAACTAGCGTTGTGATCATACGTACTCTTCTAAGCCATTACATAAACTATGGCGTTTCATATTTCATCACATATCTATATGACAACATGTCCCATGGCAATAAGCATCTTGGTTTCTTACGATCTTTCCTTTAATAGTGTTATCATGTGTCAGCTTTCTACCCATCTGATCTGGCAATGTCAAATCGGGTTTAAATAGCTATAAATTTTATTTTTTTAGTCATTGTGTATATATTTTTAATTTTAAAATTATATATGAGTACCCGATACCTTAATGGGTACACCAACCCCTAAAAGGTATAGTATGGATACCCATTGCCCAATATAGGTAATGGGTGAAGTACCTATCTAGTGATGGGTATCCTTATACCTAGCCTGAATACATCCCATTAACACCCCAAACCAAAATAGTGAACAAGGTCAATTTCCACCCTTGGAGTGTATCTTAAATAATGATATGAGCCTTTTATTGCATGGATTCTATGTTACCAGGCTATAATACAAAACATTTGTTTGTGTGTGAAGATGAATATTTAATGGCTTGTAAATCCAAGATTCAAAGGTCAAGATCATCAATGCCTCATGATTACCACACCATAGCTTCTATACAATGGCAATGAGAACATGAATAGTCCATATAAATATAAGGATGCAATCTAGAGATGGAAACGCCATACTTTTTATTAGATGTCTTAAATTTGTCTATAACTTGTTCCCATTGAGTATATGTCGATCCTATTGATAGCCCACTCGATCTCATTGAAAAAATCTCAATTTATTCTAATTACTTGTTGGATTGTTTTTTAGTCCAAATTGATATGATTGAAGGTTGCTTCGATCCCATTGATGAGCCTTCGGTGGTTGTCCATCTTCATGGACATAAGTGCGTGGTTTTGTGAAATTGCGGGAATTATTTTCTATTCCGGGTGCGACACTATATGTGAGTGTAATTGTGGGATTAGAGTTAATTTTAAGTGTTCCTAAGCTATTCTAAAGAGGGCAAATCATTTTTGGGGGCTTAAGAAATGTGAAAATGAGGATTTTTGGATTATTGTAAGTGATTCTACCTTTTGTATTCTTTGATTTTATAGTGATTCGTTGTCGCTTTGTGCCATGATTTTTTCCCGCAAGAGTTTTTTAATGTAAAATCATGTGTTTTGTAATTACTTGATTTCGTTTGCTTAATCTCGTGTGATCCAAATTCAAAGTTTTCTTCTATGGATTCCTAATAATACTATGGTAGGGACATCGTACCCTATCCAAAATTCCATTTTAGTTGAGAAGATATAGCAAATTTAATTACGTTTTCTATCTTTAATGACCTGAAAGTCACCCTCGCTCCTTATTTCCATTGTAACTTGAAGCTTGTACCATTGAAATTTAGAGCCCATTTGCACATCGCAAGTCATACGGTGGACTTTGTAAAACCAAAATAAGGTAGAGCACTAATGAGATAATGTGGAATGTAACATTGCCTTAGGAAAATGTCAATCAACCTTATTGTATCATCTCTATCGGCCATATTCTTGTGCTCTATTATATTCTAGCTCCATCGACCCTATTGTGTCTTCTCTAATCTCTCCACAGCTGAATGAGGAAATCACAACCAAACACACATTTTAAAATTAGCTCAATAAAAGAAATCACAATCAACTAGACATTTAGAAATTACCTGAATAATCCACACCTTTTTTATTTCATTTAGAGGGGATTATTGTAGTTCGAGGTTAGAAACGTAGTAGTTTTTTATTTTTTGAAAGAGTTTACTTATCCGATGGCTTATAATCACGGTCATGTGTCGTCGTATTGGGACCCACATGTAAGTTGATAAGAGATCAGGACATCTATGTCCTTAATGCATACATAGATGATTCACAACATTGATGTGTATGGCTAAAGTGAGGTGCTGAAAAGAAACTTATATGATTCACACTTAACTCCTTAGGTCAATGGTAATGAGGATAGATTGTTGCATGATTATTGGAGCATAGCTTATTGAATATAACACCCATAGGGTGGACGGTTCCGATTGATGGGCCATTTCGAAATGTGGGCTCCACGTGGCTACATATCTTAGTGATATCGAGTCGTGCCACAGGTGCATTAATGAAATTTGGTAAGGTTAGTTTATTGAATTTTTCTTGGAGTGGATTAGTTAGTTTGTTGTCCTAAGTTTCTTTGTGGATCATTAAGAAAATAGCTTAACATTGCTCTTCTAATTTTAAATTTCAAATTTATAAGAAGGTCATTTGAATGTTTATCAAACTTCATTTAAAAAAAAAATTTATAATAGAGCTTTTTTGTCTCAATTATATAATTATAATAGTTTGAAGTAGTATTTAATTTTCCTTGATCATTACATAAATGTTTTCCACAGGAGTAATTATGTGGATAGGAAGGTGGACAATGTCCACATATACCGGGTCCTTACTCTTGCTCCGGTGGTAGGCTCTCAGGAGTTTCAACACGTAGTCAAGGGTTCGATTACCCATAGGTGGTGAAATTCCACTAGCATGAGTGTGTGGGGGTGTGCATGCGTGCAGTTTTTTTTTTTTTTTTTTTTAAAGTCCACATGTACCATATGTACAAATGAGTCCCGCGAGCAATCTAGACTGTTGATTTCATGGTCTCTACCACGAAGGGCATATTCCATGGCCCCACTTAAACCAAGGGTACCCGGAAACCATCCATGTTCAGGTGCATTAGGACCTTGAGTCAGCTTTTTATGACAAAATGAGGTATAAAGATCATAACAAAGAAATGTTTATATCTTCTATATTCTTCTAAGTCTTGATTCTTGATTGGTTAAATGGTCCAATAAATAAAATCATAACTAGCAAATTAAACCATGCCCCACTTGGGAGATAAGCTTCCCACTTATCCTTTAAAGAGACAATATTATTATTATTATTTTATATATATACAAAATGAGGTATAAAGATCATAACAAAGAAATGTTTATATCTTCTTTATTCTTCTAAGTCTTGAATCTTAATTGGTTAAATGGTCCAATAAATAAAATCATAACTAGCAAATTAAACCATACCCCACTTAGGAGATAAGCTTCCCACTCATCCTTTAAAGAGACAATATTATTATTATTATTTTATATATATACAAAATGAGGTATAAAGATCATAACAAAGAAATGTTTATATCTTCTTTATTCTTCTAAGTCTTGAATCTTAATTAGTTAAATGGTCCAATAAATAAAATCATAACTAGCAAATTAAACCATGCCCCACTTGGGAGATAAGCTTCCTACTCATCCTTTAAAGAGACTATATATATATATATGTCTTTTTCGGAACTCATCACATGTGACGTGGGCCCAAAATCTGAACCGTCCATGTGATGCAACACTCCATGAAACCCCGGGCCTAACTTTCACTCTGATCCAAAACTTTGGTGGGCTAGGTTAAAAGTGAGAGACAATTCAAGAGAGGAAACTATTTCCTTTTTCCATTAAAGGGCTTGCAAGGCCAAAAACTTGGGTCTAAGCTTATTTAGAGTTGTCATGTACTTGGATTTTAGTTCGTGCTCCAAAAGCGCCTCCGCATTAAAGGGACTTTTTAATGTAGGGCTGCTTTTAGGGCAGCTTGAACTCAAGCCTTCAGTGCAGAGCTCCTTTTAGGGCATGAATTGAAATTCAAGCACATGACAAATCTAAATAAGCTTAGACCCCAGTTTTTGGTCATGCCTTAACAGGCAAGGTATCGAACCTAAGCTTAGATAATCGGCTTGAACTGTAGCCCAAGCCCAACTCTTTGGGTTTAGGCTTGACATGCGTCTACACCAATCTGAACTATTAGCAACCTTACCAAGAAATCTATCTTTTCATCTATATCTTTCGTAAAAGCTAATCGAATGAGATGTCAAATCATGTAAGCAAAATTCCTAATCGTCAAACATCTTTATTGATGCTTGAGATTAAACAAAAGTTCATCATCTCCTCGTGAATTAGTGAATTAGGTAGGATGTACCAATTAGTGAATTAGGTAGGATGTTTTTGCGAAGAATGACAAACAATGAGTCAATCTTCAAACATGTCAATATAAATGTGAATTCTCAGTGGAATCAAAGAAAAGAGGGAGAAACATTGAATTAAGTTTGCTAATCCATGTCCATCCCCTCTACAAGACATGGGCCATGATGGGATTCACTTTGAATTTGACAAATGAAGCTGTATCGCCGTCACCCAAGTCGTCTCGTTGTCTAAAATCAGACCCTTAGTTTCACAATTTTTCCTACCTTTCCTTTTCCTTCCTGATCAATTTTTCTAAATTACACAATAAACTAATATAAGAAATTCCAAAACTATCTTGTCATTTGACAATAGGCTTGTAATCTATGTTCCACTTTCATTTTTAAATATTCAACATGCCCCGTGGCCCACCTTGATGTACACATATTTTACTTGGATAATGTGGATAATTTGTCAAGGAATGGTAGATAATTCTCAGTCCATATCCACCATACAAGTCGGCAATACATGCCAATCGGGTAATCTTAACCGTTCCATCGAGGTTGGGAGTCAAAATTAGAAATTGTTTCCATTTTAGTGGCCTCGTTACTAATCTTCAGAGGTTTGGTAGCTGTAACCGGTCAAAAATCAGGCCGATCCACACATCAGGTTGGTCCACCCCATGTTAAAAAGAAAAAAGAAAAAAAAAGAAAGAATAGAGGATGGTTTGAAAAATAAATAAATAAATAAATAAAAGCTAGGAGTCAATGCTCAAAATGCACCCATGGTGCCTAGTGAAGGGACAGGCCTATTTTTGGACAGGTCATATCTTCCATAGGCCTACCTCATTTATGGTTACCCTTTATTCTCAAATATACTCTACCATGCTCCATAAGTCTATGGTAGGGAATGCTGTATGTGCAATTAATGCATGGAGCAAGGAAGGAAGACAGAAATAGGGACTGCAATAACCTGAATTGTGTAGCTCATGGAGGGACAAAAATGCATTAGATTCATTCCATCCATCAGATGGGCCATCACATTTTCTTGATGGATTAGACTTACATGGGCAGCACCATAGGGACAGTTTAAAACTTTCTTAAAACCTTTAAATTCACATGGTTTGGCCTTCGTGACCATTGGAATGTCTTTATTTTCAGGAATTCATTAATTCTTCATGCCGAATGTTAGATGAGAGGATTGGTTGACATATACCCACCACGGTGGACTCCACATGCAATTTGAACTATTTAAATGGAGGACTTTTCATCGCAAATGTTTACTTTGGTGTGCCCCACTTGTGGATTGACAAGAAGGATCTCATCCATATAAAGTCAGTTCGTCCTCATCCGTGAAAGTAACATCTTTGTATCTATACAAAGTCATGCGTGCATTTTGGAAATCTCCTAGGGAAGAGATATTTAGAAAATCTCTTAACCGGTGGAGAGACTTATGCGATTAAAGGATGGACTATTTGCTAGCTTTTGAAAATGAAATCCGACTATATAATCAAATGGACAACAACCA
Organism: Magnolia sinica; assembly: GCF_029962835.1. Taxonomy (NCBI): domain Eukaryota; kingdom Viridiplantae; phylum Streptophyta; class Magnoliopsida; order Magnoliales; family Magnoliaceae; genus Magnolia; species Magnolia sinica. Next base: position 9,007,385 of record NC_080581.1, on the reverse strand, counting down.
CATTTTCTAGTTCTTAAAATATTTCTATTTTAATTAATAAAATGTCCATCCACATTCTCTGAATATTGAAACTCCAAATATTAATCGCATAGGCAAAAATGTCTAAATGCTTCCAAGCTAACATGAGAAATGCTCCAATGCTCTTGGAGCACCATAAGCTATAGCGATCCTACTTATGTTGGGAGACTTAGATGGTCCAATACATTGATCGAGACCATTCATTACATCCAACACGTTTCATGAACGATAGCTACTTAATTGTTAGACTTATATATATATATATATATATATATATAGTCAAGATTGTTTACACAAAAATTGGTCCAATCAACAATTTGATCAATATATTTGTAGATGACATCATGGATTGCCTATGATTTTAAAGATTCACTTTTGTAAGAAATCATAACCATCCCATCCATAGCTTGGAAAATGGATGGCTAAAGAAAATTAGGCCAAATCAAGGATGGATTGAAACATCTGATGAGTGCGATTTTTGCATGGTAGTCTATAAAAATTATCCTAGAGTAAAGAGACAATTCGGATCGATTGATTACAATATCCAAGTAAACAAATGCAACAAGGAGCACTATAACTTACAATGCTCAAGAGCACTTGAACATTTCATAACTAACATTAGCTGCTAAAATTAAGTGTCAATGGGCTAATTAGGGCTTAGCCCGGCCCGCATTATTCAACATAGACCCAATCTCAACCTGAGCCATACCAGAAATGTTTATTCTAGGTTCGAGCAAGAAATGAAGATTTTTACATTCATGTATATGATGATATTACCCTTGAAAAATCTAATGGGCCAGGCAGGCTGATGGGCTGTTGTACACCGTCTAAATCCAGCCCGATTGAGAAACAGGCCTGAATTTTAAAAGCCCTAGCTTTCGGGCCTGATATCCAGCCCAAGCCCATTAACAGCCCTAATTAAAAAAATACACTACCGTTGCAAAAAGGAAATTACCATTTTACCCTTTAAGGTAGGGCCCTCAGACTCTCCACCCACGTGCACATCACGTGCCAGGTCACCAGTAGTGGGGCCCTGTTCTATTAATTTATGATTTTCAGGTATTGATATCGAGGAGTTATTTGATAGTCTGGCAGAGTGCGATGGTTGTTACACAGGCAGTCAAAAATTGTACACGTGGCATACATTGAATGAAATTAAACCGACCAAATTGAGGGACCCACAATGGATAGAAAGTCACCTTAAAATCAGATCGAACGGACGACCTTAAATACTCATTACCACATTTCGTCAAATGTGAACCGTTGACTACTATTCACTACCACCGTCCATTACACGCCACCAATCTTCTGGTTAGTGCAGATTTTGGTTTTTGATCCGTACCAATCAGGAACCCACAATTTGAAAGGTCTAACTTAACCTAACTATCTGCCACGTGTACAGTTCTGTAGTCCCCGAGTATCAACATCACACTTTACCAGAGTATCAAAGTTCCTTTTGAAAAATGTTCTTGGATGTGTCCAAAAGGACCCCTTTAGGCTGCATAAAACAAACCAAAGAAAAGGTGGCATTATTTAGAGAGATTTGAGGGATTTCCACAGGAGGAGAGCAGTTGGGTTTTGTTTGGATTTCCAAAAAAGCTGTTTGGATGATTAATAAACAAATATAAAGGAATAAAGGTGTTGGACATAGCAACCAAACGCACCCCACCTTTTGTTTTCAGTGCACACTTCATTCTTAAAAGCTGAGTTCTTTTTTAATATCTTTATTAGCAAAATACCCCCTCAGGGTATTTTCTTTTGCTGATGAGCCCCTCGTGAACTCGACTGCTGTGTTAGTTTATGCACCATGGTGGTGAGTCGAGATCAGATGATTAATATTATTCTCTTATTTATTTATTTTTAAAAATTTTTAATTTTATATTATTATGCTCCTTCGGTAGTTGGGTCAGTGATTTGGGCAGTCTGGATTTCTGTAAAACCTATAGAGACATTTGAAAATGTCACCACCATTTTTTAAACGGTTGAGATTAATATAGGAGTAACATAAACTGTAAACGTGCTGTGTACCAAAAATTAGGGTAGCACACTCAAGAGCTTGTCCTTTTTTATTTAAGTGTCCATTTTTTTTGTACAACCATGACCTACCTAAATTGATAGATAACTACTATTATTGTTATTACTTGAATTTGAATAGACTAGTGTAGTTACTTATTGATGCATTTATATATGCATTGATAACATGTAAATGACGGTGGAGGTGGTGATCAAGGCCGAGGACCCTCCAATACCTAAGTTCGGTGAACAAACTAAAAGTAAAAGTAGAACTTGAGTTAGGGTTTGTGTTACTTGCATCTATTCAATTGCAATGGGTGTATTTTATAGGGTGTCTACGCGGCTTCAAAACTTGAATATCATAGTGGGATTCATTGTATTTACTAAAATGTCCTTATTTGAATAAAAATCTACTTTTAAAAGTATCATCGAGCTTATCTTGATTAACGTGATTTTCTAATAGAATCGTGCCGAATTTTATCTTTCTTGAATCGAGGTCGAGTTTTTTCCGAGCTTTTCGTCCCACATCTAGTTAGGGTTGATTTGATTAGCTCAGAAGATGTTTTACCTCATTAAGTTCTACCCTTAAACAATTTAACTTAGGGTTGGCTTATGCATCATCTCTTTACCTTCACTTGAATCGTATGTTAGTTTGATTTTTCTCACAATTATTATTATTGAGAAGAATAAGAGTGGGGGTGTCAACCTTTTTAAAGTAAGTCCATCTTAGGTTAGACAGATACCCACTTTTCTGTTTATTGAATATGGACAGATCATCTTTCTTAATTTCTTTTTAATTATCGTATTGATGGCCAAAGACCGGACAGTTAGCTATGTCCAGGTGCATCGAGTGTCACACTTCACCTGTGCGTCAAATAACTCCTCTTTTATTGTTCCAATTTCCAACCGTTGAAAAGGATGCAAGAGTACCATTTAGATACGTTAACGTCTTCTGCACCAGCTTATCTTACACGGCCATTTAGTTTGGGGCCCACCTCCTATGTATCAATGGGACCGTCCATCAGGGGACTATGTCATGGAGTGACGAACTTTGAAAAGTTGCTGCAAAGAGACTATCCCACGTCACTTTTGAAAGTGGACCGTTCACGAGTTCTTTTTCTACTGCTACTTTCAAGGCCACTGATCAGATGGCTACGATCATCTGATCTATGTCTATTTTGAGACCATTTCCATCTATAGTAGAAAAAACTAGATGGATGGTCCTACTTGATCACTCTCCTTAACACGTGTCTCGTGGAGAGATGCCTGACCCGGAAGCGGATTTGCTGTGTACTCACACCAGCTATATAGCTGCTGTATTGACGTCAGCAAATTCTGTGGGTCTTATTACGAGGTATGTGTTACATCCAAACCGTCCATCCATTTGGAGAGCTCTTTTTAAGATTGAGACGAAAAATAAGACGATATAATTATCTAGTGGACCACACTGCAAAATGCAGTGAGGGGAGTGAACATCTACCATTGAAATCTTTTTTGGGGTCACAAAAGTTTTGGATCAATATGAAATTTTTTTCCTCTTCATTCAGGTCTTTGTGACCTTATGAACGGATTGGATGGAAAATAAACGTCATGGTGGGCCCTACAAGTTTTTTAATGGTGAAAATCATTATCTACGCTGCTATTTATGGTGTGTTCCATATGATCTTTGGATATGATTTGTTTTTTGGATGCTCTAAAGTGATCTCTAAAAATAGATGAACGGTTTAGATATAATAAAGACATCAGTGTGAGGCCCGTAAAACTTTGATCTCCTTTGAACCGTTCGTACAACTCGGAGCTCGAGGAGCGTCGGTGCTCGTCTTCGCACGACACGTACCTACAGCAGCTATATAGCTGGTGTGTCGTACACCAGCCAATCCGCTTCCCCTGACCCGGTGTTACCGGCCGTACCATCCATCTCCCTTATCTAGAAACACTTTGATACTCTGGCAGAGTGTGATGAATGATACGCATGGGCTAAGAATTGCTGACTTGGCGTATCATTAATTGACAATAAATTGTCGAAATTATTAGATCCAATTTGGATCTATCATGAAGCATTAATTACTTTTATTTGAAAATAGTATTATCCGATTAATATACATTTATTGAACGGTCAAAATGAAAAGTATCCAGTGGTCCTAATTCAACAACCAAAGTGTCCAAAGATCGGAGGTTAGGGCCTTTCAATCAATCTGATTTTCAGATTATCACTTAAGAACAGTGGGCTTGACAATTTAGTCGGTTTATTGAGTCAATTCAAGCCACGTATATGATGTAAGAGTGCCTGAGTATCAAGTGTGACTTCCAATTTGAAGCCGTTTAAGAGGTAGTTCCAGCTACACTTGTCAAAAGCCCTGTGATGTTGCATTCATGAGGTGGGCCCCACCTTGACAAATGGGGTCGCGGGTTGCCCGGCGGCCGGGTCGCTGTAGACATCCCTGCTGATCTGACTCTGTGGGACCCACCATGATGTATGTACTTTATCCACACCGTCCATCTATTTTGTCAGCTCTTTTCAGGACATGAGCCAAAAATTAAGGCAGATCCAAAGAAAAAAGTGGGATAATGATCTCCACCGTTGAAATCATCATAGGACTGACCATGATGTCTATTTCCCATCCAACTTATTCAAAACGTCAAACAGACCTAGACAAGGGGAAAACACATACATCAGCTTGATCCAAAACTTCCATGACCCCCAAGAAACATCCAACGGTAGGCATCATTATCCCTACTCTTTTCTATTGTGTGGTCGACATTAGCTTTGGATCTACCTAATTTTTTAGCACATACTCTAAAATAATCTGGCAAAAAATATGTACGGCGTGGATAAAACACATAAACTACAGTGGGACCCACAGAGTCAGGTCCTGATCACCAGGCAATCCACCCCCTCAGATTGCTAGTGTCATAAGACAAGTTGTTGGTGTTGGTACTGGAGATATTATCAGATCCTGAGAATTAATGGATGGTATTTAAAATGGCACAAACCCCCATAGGAAATTGCTAGTTTTGAAAGAGGTGGGCCACCCATCTTTTTGGTTTTCTTTAAATAAATAAATAAATAAAAAACAGTAGGGTCATTTTGGTCATTTCCCCTTCTAATAGTCTTGTTGTTGTTGAAGGACAGTCATTTCAAGTAGAGTCCTAATCTAAGTTTAATGTCAATGCTTAACGGTGGCTTGAGTTAATGGTGGGGTAGATCCTCGTTGATTGGGTGGGCCCCACCTAATCATCTCCCACCCATCAAGACCCAATCTGAGCCGTCCAACCATCCATGCCATGTGGGCCACATTTGCAGATGCCCCCCCAAAAACAACAAAGTACCAGATACGGGGCCGTACGTGTACGGCGTACGTGTACACATAAATTCGACACAAATACCTGATGCATTGAATGTTGGCTTTTTTAGTTGAAGTAGCTTTATGCATTGAATGCAGGAAAGCAACATCATGCCGCGTGTCCATCCCAGAGAGAAAGACAACATACGCATGCAGTCATTAACTGTACACTTCATATTCATGTAAACCAAAATAGACCGTCCAAATAGTGGGGCCCACCTTAGATAGGCTAGTCACTAAAAGAAAGATTGATTAATAGGCTATGAAATCTGATTAATTTTCTTTTGTTGGATAATGGCAGAGCATCAACCTCTTTCGTTTTAAACTGTCCGTGGTTTCTAAGCGACGGTGTATCAACCATCACACTCTGCCAGAGTAGAAATATCCTTTTTTATAGATTATTAATAAATGCAGTGAAAAGGTTGGGAGAGAGAGAGAGATGACTACGAGAAAGGACTGTTCATGGATACTGAATACAGTAAATGCTTTTTGGGATTCAGGAATTCCAGATTTTCTTTGTTTTTTTCTCCTCGAAATCATGACATGCTTTTACTACCCACTATTCGCTGACGTGGATGGGGGGCTAGATGCAGATATGATCCACTCCGTTCATCAAGTGGGCAACCATTCTTTTTCACTGGGGCCCAAAAATCATGTGGATTTAAGATTCTAGTGGATTACAAATAGGGAGCAGTTGAGATATGAAGTCTTACCGTTAAAATCGTCCAAAACGTGAGTCGAGTCCACTTTAGTATGTATATCCGATCTGATCCATTCACTTGATGTGAAATTTTCTTGAAAATCGTGAAATTTAAAGACTTATGTGGACCACACCATATGTATTTAGGCTTTTTTAGGCATGTTTTTATACCATTCTCTTTGGTGTGGTCAGCTTTTGTCTTTTATTAAAATGATTTTAAAGATCGACGGTGGTAATTTGGCATTTCACCTGATGGACGGGGTGGATCTGATGCACATTATCCTAGAGAAGGTACTGGGATAGATGTTTCTTCCGCGTGAGGGACCAAAGGGTAAAACGAGGTTATTCCGAAACCGATACGATCTGCCTGCATCTACCGCTGCCGATACACGTCGATAGCGACCGGTACGGACGGGGATTTCAAAACTTCATTAATTCTGCCACCGAGATTTTGAAAATATCGTGATATTTTCGCCTAAATTTGGCTAAGCTATCATGGCGAGATTTTCAGCAGCAGCTTTTAATTTTCTCCATCTTTTGTTGAAATTATTTCGAATTTTAAAATCATTTAATAATTTATAATTAGTGTGATCTGAAAACATCCGGGGAAACTGAGCGAGATTTGTGGATGGGGATAGTCGACAGGTAGGGTCCCACTGTAGTGAAAAATCATAATTGCAGCAATTTCTCATGAGATTTTCAAAACTTGATAAATTCTCACCTAAAACGTATAAATATAAATTCATGGCACCTATCGTGATAGCTGGGCTGGGCAGGACCCAACTGGATGCGGCGAATAGGACTCGTCCAACTCAGCCGAATCTGGCTCAACCCGGCCGAATGCTAGGGTCGGGTTTGGATCGATTAAACCCACCTTGATCCGAATCCCGACTGAGTCAACTTTGGGTCATGTAGTAATTTGATCCGACCCGATTCGAAATCCAATTTACCAAAATCCGATCCGATCCGAAACTCGACTCGGACCGGAATTAGGTACTATATATACCAAAAAAAAAAAAATCCCATTTTCCTCTCTACCCTAACCCTGGCAGCCTACCGCTATAGCCAACTCGATCTCGACGTCTCCTATTCCGGCACTCGTCCGGCTTCGAGCTCCTCCTCCTCCTCCTCTTCTCTCTCCTCCACTCGTCCGCACAACAACACCCGTCTGGCTTCAAGCTCCTTCTCTCTCTCTCTCTCTCTCTCTCTCTCTCTCTCTCTCTTCTCCACTCATCCGTATAGCAACACCGGTCCAGCCACCCAACCCATTCTCGAGCTCGATTTTTCTGGTATTAATCTATTTATTATTATTTAAATTAAAATAGATGGCTCTGATCGGCCTAGCCCTCTGTGTTGCATTCGGGCCGATCCGAATTGTACCCAACTCGATCCAACTCGGTTCGGGTCAGCCCAGTTAAGAATCGGTTCGGATCGAGTCAGGCCCGTTAGACTCGATCCCGAGTCGAATCGAGTTCGGGTCAGGGTTTTCACAATACCGGATCGAGTCAAGTTGGACCTAACACGGTCTGACTTGACTTGATGCCCACCTCTATCTATCGTTAGGTTTGTTAAACCTACTATAATAAAGTTGGAAAAATATTATATGGAAATAAATGCGTAAAAGAAATGCACACCTATAAAGTAGATCTTCTTTGCCCGCACAAACAAATCATGCATAATATGAATAGTGGTTGGGTCAAGGCGCGTGCGTTGTTAATATTTTGAGATAGTTTGTGCCCCTCGATAGAATGAATTGGTACAGAAGATTGCTAACTAGCTATCTCTCGGGATAAAACTCCCCAACCAAAAAAATTCTCCACAACACACACTAACTGTAGGAAATCCAACACCAACACCACACCACACAATACACTACATTCTTTTTATCTAAGAAATTATACACACACACACACACACACACACACACACACACACACACGGAAACACTCACTTGCGAACCAGTTCGTACGTACTACATACGAACTTTTTTGAGAACTCATCATATCGGATGAGTCTCGAAAATCTGAACGGTCCACATGAAGCAGAACCTCATGAAACCTACCAGTACGAATTTTTACTTTGATCCAAAACTTCGGTGGGCCATGAAAAATGCAAACAGTTTCTTCTCTTGATTTGAATTTCTCTTTGCTATGGCCCAATAGAATCTTAGATTAGGGTAAAAATTCACCCCCTCAGGTTTCATGGGATTCTGCATCTTATGGACCGTTCGGATTCAACACCCATGACACGTGTACAAAGGTGCACACGTGTGTAGGTGCGTAGGTGAGCATGCCTCTCTCTCTCTCTCTCTCTCTCTCTCTCTCTCTCTCTCTCTCTTTCTATATATATATATATATATATATATATATATATATATATATATATATATATATATAATCAGAAAACAAAAAGAAGAAAAAATTGTGAAAAGGTACAAGGTTTTTCGGTTTTCTTGTTTTTTATGAAATAATTTAAAATACTAACCCTAAGCTCTTATATAGAGGACCTGATGATAACATTTTTACTAAAGAATGTGTTAAAAAGAAATGGTGGGGGCATTTAGATATGCACTATGAAAACCACATCCAACAGCCAAGATAATTACAAAGGATAATTTATTTATTTTTGTAAATCTGGGCAAAGCCCAACCCATCAAGACTCAAATCAAGGAGGCCCATCCGGGTCAATTGGGATCCAATTACACCCCCTACGTACGGGTATATGCGGGTATGCATGTGCGCACACTCCCGGTTAAAGGTTTCTGAGTTAGGTTTTTCTACCTGGTCAGGCATGCACATGTATACAGGCTTGGGCATAGTTCAACACTCATCATAAGAGTGTATGTTGGGCAAAGGTTTATAAACCATTTTTCATCTCCCATTTTATCCGATATGGGAGTAAAGAAATGCTGAAAAAGACAAAAGTCAAGCAAAGAGACTTAGGCCCTGTTTGTTAACGCTGAATTTTTGCACTTAACGCGGAATGGGGAAAATATTCCGTGTTTAGTGGTGTTTGTTAATGCATCAGTAATGTGGAAGAAAGAAAGCGCTAAGAAGTTTTTCACTGAATTCTTTCAGTGATAGGAGTCTGGCTTAATGGTGAACACGGAATGCGCTTAGCAAATTTTTTATTAAATAAAAATTTTTGTTTCCAAAATTATCCCCTTTTAAGTTAATACGGCAATTGTTTCTCTTTCCACAATGCATAACCAACTTTTTAACCTTTGAAATTTCTTTACACCCCACCATGATTTATGTGTTTGATCCACACCGTCCATCAAGTTTTTCATATTATTTAAGGTGTGAGCCAAAAAAAGAGGTAGGTCTAAGGATTAATTGGACCACAAGGTGGGGATTGAACGTCCACCATTAAAAACTTCTTAGGAGCTGGAGAAGTTTCGGATCAAGCTGATATTTGTGTTTTCACTTCATCCACGTCTACATGACCTAATGAATAGACTGGATGGTAAAAAAACATCATAGTGGCCCTCAAAAAGGTTTCAACAGTGGATGTCGTTATCACTGTAGCATCCTTTGGGGTGGTTCACTGGAATTGTGGACTTGCTTAATTTTTAAGATAATATATTAAAATAATATGAGAAAAATGAAGAACGGCTTAGATAAAATACTTACATTATCCCAGAGAAGGTACTGGGATAGATGTTTATTCCGCGTGAGGGACCAAAGGGTAAAACGAGGTTATTCCGAAACCGATACGATCAGCGTGCATCTACCGCTGCCGAAACACGTCGACAGCGACCGGTACGGACGGGGATTTCAAAACTTCATTAATTCTGCCACCGAGATTTTGAAAATATCGTGATATTTTCGCCTAAATTTGGTTAAGCTATTATGGCGAGATTTTCAGCAGCAGCTTTTAATTTTCTCCATCTTTTGTTGAAATTATTTTGAATTTTAAAGTCATTTAATAATTTATAATTAGTGTGTTCTGAAAACATCCGGGGAAACTGAGCGAGATTTGTGGATGGGGATAGTCGACAGGTAGGGTCCCACTGTAGTGAAAAATCATCATTGGAGCAATTTCTCATGAGATTTTCAAAACCCAATAAATTCTCACCTAAAACGTGTAAATATAAATTCATGGCACCTATCGTGATAGCTGGGCTGGGCAGGACCCAACAGGATGCGGCGAATAGGACTCGTCCAACTCAGCCGAATCTGGCTCGACCCGAACCGAATGCTAGGGTCGGGTTTAGACCGATTAAACCCACCTTGATGTGAATCCCGACCAAGTCGAGTTTGGGTCATATAGTAATTTGATCCGACCCGATCCGAAATCCAATTCAGCAAAATCCGATCCGATCCGAAACCTGACTCGGATCAGAATTAGGTACTGTATATACCAAAAAAAAAAAACCCTCATTTTCCTCTCTACCCTAACCCTGGCAGCCTACCGCTACACCCAACTTGATCTCGACGTCCCCTATTTCGGCACTCGTCCGGCTTCGAGCTCCTCCTCCTCCTCCTCTTCTCTCTCTCCTCCACTCGTCCACACAACAACACTCGTCTGGCTTCAAGCTCCTTCTCTCTCTCTCTCTCTCTCTCTCTCTCTCTCTCTCTCTCTCTCTCTCTCTCTCTCTCTCTCCTCCACTCATCCTTATAGCAACACCGGTCCAGCCACCCAACCCATTCTCGAGCTCGATTTTTCTGGTATTTATCTATTTATTATTATTTTTAATTAAAATAGATGGCTCTGATCGGCCTAGCCCTCTGTGTTGCATTCGGGCCGATCCGAATTGTACCCAACTCGATCCAACTCGGTTCGGGTCAGCCCAGTTAAGAATCGGTTCGGATCGAGTCAGGCCCGTTAGACTCGATCCCGAGTCGAATCGAGTTCGGGTCAGGGTTTTCACAATACCGGATCGAGTCGAGTTGGACCTAACACGGTCCGACTCGACTCGATGCCCACCTCTATCTATCATTAGGTTTGTTAAACCTACTATAATAAAATTGGAAAAATATCATATGAAAATAAATGTGTAAAAGAAATGCACATCTATAAAGTAGATCTTCTTTGCCCGCACAAACAAATCATGTATAATATGAATAGCAGTTGGGTCAAGGCACGTGCGTTGTCAATATTTTTGAGATAGTTTGTGCCCCTCGATAGAATGAATTGGTAGAAGATTGCTAACTAGCTATCTCTCGAGATACAGCTCCCCAACAAAAAAAAATTCTCCACAACACACACTAACTGTAGAAAATCCAACACCAACACCACACCACACAATACACTACATTCTTTTTATCTAAGAAATTACACACACACACACACACACACAGAAACACTCACTTGCGAACCAGTTAGTACGTACTACATACGGACTTTTTTGAGGACTCATCATATCTGATGAGTCTCGCAAATCTGAACGGTCCACATGAAGCAGAACCTCATGAAACCCCCTAGTACGAATTTTTACTTTGATCCAAAACTTCGGTGGGCCATGAAAAATGCAAACAGTTTCTTCTCTTGATTTGAATTTCTCTTTGCTATGCCGCACCAGAATCTTAGATCAGGGTAAAAATTCACCCCCGACGGTTTCATGGGATTCTGCATCTTATGGACCGTTCGGATTCAACACCCATGACACGTGTGCAAAGGTGCGCACGTGTGTAGGTCCGTAGGTGAGCATGCCTCTCTCTCTCTCTCTCTCTCTCTCTCTCTCTCTCTCTCTCTCTCTCTCTCTATATATATATATATATATATATATATATAAAATCAGAAAACAAAAAGAAGAAAAAATTGTGAAAAGGTACAAGGTTTTTCGGTTTTCTTGTTTTTTATGAAATAATTTAAAATACTAACCCTAAGCCCTTATATAGAGGACCTGATGACAACATTTTTACTAAAGAACCTGTTAAAAAGAAACGGTGGGGGCATTTAGATATGCACTATGAAAACCACATCCAACAGCCAAGATAATTACAAAGGATAATTTATTTATTTTTGTAAATCTGGGTAAAGCCCAACCCATCAAGACTCAAATCAAGGAGGCCCATCCGAGTCAATTGGGATCCAATTACACCCCCTACGTACGGGTATATGCGGGTATGCATGTGCGCACACTCCCGGTTAAAGGTTTCCGAGTTAGGTTTTTCTACCTGGTCAGGCATGCACATGTATACGGGCTTGGGCACAGTTCAACACTCATCATAAGAGTGTATGTTGGGCAAAGGTTTATAAACCATTTTTTCATCTCCCATTCTATCCGATATGGGAGTAAAGAAATGCTGAAAAAGACAAAAGTCAAGCAAAGAGACTTAGTTTTTCAAACTACCAAAATTTTGTTGAAATACATATAATAAGATTTATGTAGGGCCCATAGTGGTATTTGTATACCATCCCATTCATTCATCTAATGGTCCTCATTAAGAGAAAAGAAGACTCCAAAACATATTATTTTAGAACTTAAGTGGGCCATATTATACTTTTAAGCCATGGATTGATAGTATTACTTGTGGTGTGGCCCACTAAAGTTTTGGATCCATGCCATATTTTGGATCAATGTCAAAAACAAAGTTGTAAGCTTGATTGACAGGATAAATATCATTAACGGAATGCCTCTCCAAAAACGATAGCGACAAGTACAACTTGTAGGTACCTACATAATGTTTGCTCATATTTTCGATTTCAACTTCTTATAAAACTTTTATTAGGTGGAGCCCACATGAACGATGGTTTGAAAATGAAATTGTGTGGATTGTCTACCACGACACATAAAAGCTTGGCGGAACTAAAAATTACGGCTAGGTTTTAGAGGGGGTCCAAGTGACAACTTAAAAATTAATTGATTAATTAAATCAATTTATCAATTTAAACTAATAAGACAATTAACACTTATGCTTCTAAGTCAAAGTGGGTCCAAACAAACAAAGTACAAAAGATGCAACACTATAAGCTAATAGTTTATAAATGAAATATTGATATTGTGTGTGCATGCAAGTTAAGTGTCCAGCATGCAAACCAAATCAAGTATTCATACAATTCAACTAAGCAAACACATAAGCATGAATAGATTGCAAACATCATCAATCGCAAACACAAGGATGTAAAGTAGTTCAATTACATGGCTAATTCACTCACAACGAACGCACTCTTCTCAAGTGTACTGGTATTTCACCATCAATAGTTTTAAATTAAGTTCTCATCTAGCATTTATAATGATTTTTATAAGTTAACCACTAATCTACACATATACTCCGATGTCACGAGAACACGTTTCCACCTATGTCAATGGTTCCCGCAGAGATTTAGTTAGTTTTCTATCGCCTAACCAATAACTAATAAAAGTCATAATCTAATGCCTAATGTACACTCCTGTCGGAGGTTCTCTATGGAAACTAATATGTATGCATTCATGTCTGATAAATTCTACCCTACACAAGAGTCTATAAAAGAACATGTTTAAATTTAGGTTACAAACTCTATACTCAATCCTACACAATAAAGAAGTGTATGAACTCTATAATTGATAACTTACTTGTCGAATTGAGCATAATGTCTTGCTTGAGATGCTTGATCGATTATCTCTTATACTTTACAAATACTTATCCAGAAATTACATAAATGTCCAAGCCTTTAAAAATATGACTAATCTCTTATATCTCTGTTCGATGCCCATAAAGTACCACGTGACTTATTCTTCACCGTTGATTTAGTTTCAACGAATTCAGGTACAAACAAGAGGTCTCTAGCCCATTAAAGCCTTTATCTGAGTACACCTTCGGATCCTTAAGTATTTCAAAAAACAAAAAAAAAAAAGTTCATGTATTATATCAGAATGGTACAGGACAAAACAAGGACATGGATTACTCTGATCACCTATTATTGAGCGGTACCATTTGATTAAAAAATAGGGGTGAAATTTCAAGTTTCATCAAATTCAACAAACTAGTGTGATAGTTAGGTACGTTTATAAAATGGTGGTGACCTTTCAAATAACATGACATGACATAGACGTACGGTGGAATTAACCATCCAAATCACTGACCCAAAATCAGCCGACATACCCTCACAGCAACCTGAATCACTCACTAATTTATTTTTAACCATTTTTTTATAGCCACGAATTGGGTGGTTAGGATTTTCATCCACAATCAGACCCATAATTTGAATGGTCTAATTATCCGTAAATGAATTTCTCATCCGAAAAGAGCAATTCACCAACATTTTCGTAATATGGTGCTAAACTAACAAACTAGTCTGGCCGTGGTTCACGAGGTCACGGCTCTTCTTCGGCAATCCAATCCACGGTATGGTTGACTCCCATGCCAAGAATATTTCGTGTGAGCCCACCACGATGTGAGCGTCGTATCTAAACCGTGCATCAGCTGTGCCTAACCATAAAGAAAAGACATGGCAAAAATCAAGCCAACCCAAAACTTAGGCAGCCCTCACCGTAGGAAAAAATGCATAAATGGTATGGCCCACCTGAGTTTCTGATCACCGTGATTTTCTACTCATCCAATTATCATAGTGGGGCACACTTAATGAACAGATTAGATTGCATATACACATACCAAAGTGGGCCCCACATATAACGATATCTCTTTATCTCAAGCTTTGTTATGTACCACCTCATTTGAGGTTTGACTTGAGGTCTAGGTGCATGGCTAAGCATGTGGGTCGTACGTGATGGACGGTTGAATTTTCTACACATGATAGTAGGCCCACACAACCATTGTCTAATAATCTCTTATATTTAATTGAAATGAGTTACATGCCCATCCATCACTTCAAACTGTGAAAACATGACGTAAGGATGATTTGAATGTGTAATGTCCAAATCAACTTATTTCAAGGTCCCTCTTACTATAAAGAAGAGGCTAATGTATTAATAGATATGGAAATTGGTGTGTATCACACCAGCTTCAAAAGATATTTTAAACTTTGGTCATGGTTAGATTGGGTTTTTCTTCATCTTCTGACTTAGGGCACATGATAATAAAAGCTATGCTTAGATGGTTGCATGTGTGTAGGATAAGATTATATGATGGTAGCTTGCTACTATTATGTGGAACACATGGTAAACATGCATGTCAATCACATTTAAGATACACATGGGATACATGCATGTCAATCACATTTAAGATTATAAGACCGTTGACGATGGGGCATGACTAGAAATTCAAATTGATTGAGCTGTCCTAACTAACATGTTGCCATAAGTGTTCTTAATTATACAAGCGAAATTAGGGTTCAGTGATTTGAATTATCATAAGTGTTATGATCACTCGGATCTAGCAACAACGGAGTATGTTGTGCCCTAGCGGCTAGGTAATGTGTATCGAGGGCGTGCACATGAGAGAGACAGATAGTTTGTTGAGATTTTGGAAACGTTAGCTCTAATACCATATTAACTTACAAGATACTATCCATGAGATTACTCTAAGTAAGGGTTAAGGGATTAGAATTAGATCATGATAATGGTACTAGTATATCTTCCGGAGTGTAAGTTAGACCGTGCCGAGTAAATCCAATGTGATGCGGTAAAAAATCCAATATTAGATGGATATTAATATAAAACCATTTACAAGCAAGTAATATGGTGAAATATGAACAAAATCTTGTTATTTAAAAATTTGATTGTTGCTTTGCAATCAATAGTCCTATGATGGTTTTAACGGTGAGAATCATTGTCCCAAGTGCTATTTGTGGTGTGGTCCACTTGATATTTGGATATGACTCAATTTTGTGCCCGTGTTCTAAAATGGTCTCAAAAAATGGACGAACGGGTGGATATAATAAATACATCATTGTGGGGCCATGTAACTTTGATTTCCGTTAAAGCTTAGGTACAGATCGAGCTCGAGAAGCACCAACGCTTGTTTTCGCACGACATGTACCCACACCAGCCAGGTCGATGGTGTGTGGTACACCAGCCAATCTACTTCCATTGCACATATACCATCTAATGAATCGGATTTGCTAGTGTACCTCACACTGGCTATATAGTTGCGGTATTGGCATCAGCAAGTTTCGTCAATTTGAACATGAAGTATGTGTTATATCTAAACTGTCCATTAATATGGAAATCTCGTCTTAAGGTTTGAGACGAAAAACAAGGCAGATCTAACTATCAAGTGGACCACACTTCAAAAAGCAATGGGGGATTGAACATCTACCATTGAAACCCTTCTTGGGGTTTTTGGATCAATATGAAATTTGGTTTTCCTCTTAATTCAGGTCTTTTTAATCTTATGAACAGATTGGATGGAAAATAAACGTTATATTAGGCCCTATGAATTGTTTAACGGGAAAATCATTATCTCTACTGCTATTTGTGGTGTGGTCCAGATGATCTTTGGATATGATTCATTTTTTGGATAATGCTCTAAAATGATTTGTAAAAATAGATGAACGGTGTAGATATAATAAATACATCACTGTAGGGCCCATGGAACTTTGATCTCCTTTGAACCGTTCGTACAACACGGAGCTCCAGGAGCGTTAGTGCTCGTCTTCGCACGACACGTACCTACAGCAGCTATATAGCTGCTGTGGTACACCAGCCAATCCGCTTCCACCATCTAACACCGAGCAGTGGGGCCCACTATTACGATCTGACGACCCAAAAATCAGGCCTATCCAATGATGCGTTGGTCACATCATACACCCAACCACCCAAAAACCTCTCGTTTTGTTCGTGGCCCTTATGGTGTGGCCAACCTGATGGTCCGATCCACCTGATTTTTTAGGAGTCCCAATTTCATGGTAGGTCAACCCTGATGGATGGTTTGGATGCCATACAGACACAATGGTGGTCCCCACACACAACGTTTGCAGAGGAATTGTCTTTCAGTGTGAAATAAATTTTTGGTGAAGTTATTATACAAAATCCATACAATCTTGATTAGCCGGCTATCACACGTGTGGACAACCAATTCAAATGATCAAGCGTGGGGCCCATCAATCTCGTGCGTGTTGCTCAGATTGTAACAGCCGTCCGATCATAGATCCGATGGTTGTCAATAGTTTAATCACTTAAATGAACTTTCTCTATAATAAGTTAAAAATCATCATTAGTATGAGAAACCATCCAATCTTGATTGGCGGATGAAGTCAATCAGGTGTGGCCCACCATTCGAAGAATCATTCTATTAAAAATTTAAAATTGGTAAACAACACTAGTACGTCACCTTCCTTGTAGTGTACTGTACATAACATCTGGTGGGCCACCAACCTAACAAGTGGTACATGATGGGAGCATATGATCAAGATCAGACGGCCAGGAGAGAATCCACGTCACCAATCGCATACAATAATGTTCCATTATAAACAAGTGACAGGTTTTTTTTTTTTTTTTTGCAACGTCTGGAGATTAAGCTTATTCTACAGCACGTGTGGGGCTCACTGTGATGTGGGGACCTAATCCAATCCGTCCATAAGGTGGCACTCCATAAAACTCACCTGTCTACCAAAAATCAGCCTGATACAAAATACAAGTGGGTCACACCATGAGGAAGAGTCGGGATGGGGACACCCACCATTAAAATCTTCTAGATAGTGTGGGGGCCACAGAAATTTGAATATGCCATCTAATCCATTCAGAAGATCCCTCCCACCACAATGAACGGACAGGACAAAAATAAGGCAATTATAAAGCTTAGGTGGGCCACCACTTGATTTTCGAGAGTGCAGGCCTCATTTTTGGACTACAAGGAGAACATGAGGAGTCTTGCAAAATGGACGGATTGGATGCCATGCACATATCAAGGTGGGCCCCACACACCACGCTATAGAATAAGCTTGTTCTCCAAACGTTTCTGTTACATGTAAATACCACCCCTTCAAACCGACCTGTCGTGGGGCCCACCATTTAAGCATGTGGTCCCCACACGGAGAATTGTCTGATAAAAATTAGCCATTGCTTTTGTAATCAATCACCTTAAAATCCTGCGATCACACCGGATGTTTCCCATTTTCTAAATCGAAACCCACAGCGTCCATGGAATAATAAGCCACCCGCGTTTGTGCACAATGTGCACGGGTTTTCATTTCTAACAACTGGGGCCCACGATCCGATCATCCAGACCATTGGTCTGTTGATACGTACCAGATTACAAGGCCCCAGAAAGAAATATCTGTACCTCTTCGGCTGAATATGGGCCAACGTTGTATTACTCTTTATAACCATTTATCTATAAGCCACAGATCGAAGGGTCCAGATTGTCTGATCTAGAAGATCTACATGGAATAGCCAATTCATGTTAAGACACGGAAGACCAATGGTCCGGATTACCAAACAAGAGGCCCGACTTCACATAAACGAAAACCGGTGGACAGTAAGCAAAGGAGTGGGCCCCACATCATATAACTAATCTTGAATAGCTACAACTGAAACCGTATTTTTCTATGGCTGAAGGTCACACCATCACATGCTTAGGCGATTGGAATAGATGTTGAATAAGATTGAGATTCTCTGTTTTGGACCACATAAGAAGGTGACAGTCCACACAATGATATACTTTATATTATTCACTTTTGACAAAACCCACACAAGTTCTATATTTCTAGGGTTTTATTTTATCCTTAGTAGAGTATTTTTCTTGTAAAGATAGGCTTGTCTCCCTGCCTCCTGATCATGGACTTTTCCTCACATTATTAATAATAAATAAATAATTTTCATTCTATATAAACTATGCTCTATATACAGCAGTTGCTAATTTGGACATTTTTACTCCTTAATAAGTTTCAGTAGGGAATTTTTTATTTTTATTTTTATTTTTTATTTTTTAGTTGTGTAACCTTTGGGTCAAGGGTACTTTTGTTCTTTTCACTCTTGATAGTAGTTTGCCTATAGCATACACCACGAGCATAGAGCTTATGCAATAAAGGTAATTTATTGATTTAGTTGACTCGTGTTAGTATGTAAGTCTAAAATCAAATTAGATATTAAGCTCAAGTGGGTCCTAACATGGGAAAATGGTACATGGGTCACCCACCATCGGATGAATCTTTCTCTCTCTCACCCTCATGCAAGAACTGCACCCTTTCCCATTGGACGTAGCTAGATTAGATACTGACAGGTTTAATAGCGAGACTAGCCACTGAAGTGAGATCGATCACTAAGTTATGTGGGACCCAACATGACGTATGTGTTGTATCCACACCGTCCATCCATTTGGAGATATCAATTTAGGGCATGAACCAAAGAATGAGTCAGATCCAAAGCTCGAGTATATCCCAACACAAAAAATAGTGGGAAGAGTGATGCCCATCATTGAAATCTTCCTAAGGTCCACTATGATGTTTATCTGTGATCCAATGTGTTCATAAGTTAAGACAGACATGAAAGAAGGGACAACACAAATTTCAGCTTGATCGAAAACTTTTGTGGCCTTAAGAAATTTTTTATTGTGGGTGTCACTCTCTACACTGTTTTCTATGATGGGTCCACTTGAGCTTTGGATCTGACTCATTCTTTGGTTCATGCCCTAAATTGATATCTCCAAAGGGTTGGACAGTGTGGATACAACACATACATCATGGTGGGTGATGTCACTAAACCTGTCAGTAGCTAATCCGCATCCCTTTCCCTTAGTCTTTTTCCATGTTTCTCTCAGCCTGCTCTCTCTAGTTCTTTACACGTGATGCAACTCTAGTAATGTATAATGTGGTCGATGATTTTGCCCTTGAAATTAGTCTTAAGACAATGCTTGAGCCTTGAATATTTGAGAGACGGGGAAGAAGGCATTTAAATAATGTGAAGGGGATTTTGAGAATTTGAAAATGTGACTGGTGTTCAACCTATGGCTAAGATTTTCTCACAAGAAAATTATTCAATGGTTTATATTTCACCCACGAAAAACCATTCTATTCACCCCCCGCGTATCTTTCTACAAGTAATTTGCATGGCTTCTCGCCCTGATTTATCTCTCCCTTCTTCATTTCTCACCTGTTATATCCTTAATAGTAGTAGTAACTATAAAATAATGATGTCCCGGTGACTTTTTAATTCTGTCAATTTGTCTAATCGAACTTTTCTTAAATTAAGGTTAATTACCACTTACCAGAGCTTTCAAATTCGAGTTGGGGCATCCATGGGCTAGTTGGGCGTCATGGCCTAACCCACCTGAAATTTGAGCTAATTAGCATATGGGCATAATTTGGCATATTCCAACTCATTGCTAGCCCTAATAAAGATTGCTTAATTTTTAAGTTATTGTAATTTAGAATAGACATTTTTGTTTGATTACACAGGATTATGATTAATGCAAACATTAGACAGTTGTTGTGAGCCTCGCCTTGATATGTTGATGATATCCACTCCAATTATCTTGCACACCATTTCTTGTTTGACTATGGCCCCAAAAATCAAGCCAATCTATGACTCAAGTGGGCCACATGAGTAGCAACAATTTGGGGACACAGGCACAAAGACAAGTTTCAAAATGGATAAATCTTTGGTGTGTATTATCATCAAGGATAGATGTTATATATCAGTGGATTGGATTTTATGTTTATAACATGGTAATGGGCCCTCTACGAGAATCAATGGTGGGTGCTCCCTCTCAACTCTTTGTGGTTGTGTCCTACATGAGTCATGGATTGCCTTGATTTTTGGGCCATTGGTCAATTGAGAGATGGTATGCAAGATGGTTGGAGTGGATGTCATCGACACATCATGGTGGAGCCATAACAAACGTTTGCACTATAATATGGGGAAAATTTGTAGACTATAATACATCTCACTCCAATACACTTGACTCTACCATAATTAAAGATCAAGATGACTTCTATGGGGCCCACCGTGATGTTTGCATCATATCATTAGGTCTATCATGTTTTCCACTTTAAGTTTAGCTAAAGTCCAAAAATTAGTATGATTATGTGTTGTCCACACCAAAGTAAAAAATAAAAAATCACGCCTAAAACCTCTAAATTCACGTGGTGTGGCCCATCAAAGTTCCAGAATAGCCTAATTTTTTGTGTGATCCTTCATTCCAAGAGTGGATGCATCTAATGAATGGATTGAATGGTAAATACATGACGTGGTGGGCCCCACAAGATAATTTGGGAGGTTTTATTGGTTAGGTGTTCCCTCCCAACTATTTCCTATGTTGTAGTCCCCCTCAATTTCCAATCAAGCTGATTTTTAACCTCATGGCCTAACATCATATGAAAACCTCATGGATAGGGTGGATCTAATGCTTACATCACGATGGGGCTATGAAGGTTATATCTACCATAACTTATGGGAGAGCCCACCGCAATGTGATCGCTCACACAAACACACACACACATAGGGTTGTATATGGATTGCGTTGGCCCATAGGCTTTCGGGCTAGGTAGGTATTTAAGTTGGGTTTGGACATGCCTTTTAAGCCCATTGGACAAGCTTTGAGTGAGATATAAAAGCCCAAAGAATTTTGGAATGAGCTTAAGTTACCCTCAACTCGACCCAATCTAGCCTGGACCCTATATCTTATACATACATGCATGCGTGCATATGATGCATATTATATACGTTAATGTTGAGGCTTATATGCAAGATAAAGGCATGGATCCCATTAGAAGCATTCGTCAATCTCTTTGGCCTCGTAAGTCATGTATGTACTTACATATATGGGTGTATAGACACCTCACCCCAGCAGAATCGTGCACTCATCTTGAACCAGAATCAATGGGTAAAAGCTTTTAGGGAACTAACAACCCAAAAGTCTAATTAGGATCTCATTCACCGACAAACCTACCTAGCTAACCTATAATTGAGCTCATAATAGAGAATGAGGATCCTACAAGGCCACTAGACCACAAAGAAATTTGGAGGAAACTCCACATGGGAGGCAATATTATTACCGTTCAAACCTATTTTAGCAACTCAAGACCAACCATGCACTACACCAAAATCCCTGTTTAGGAACGGTTGAAAACCATTCCTAAACCATTTAGATTTGTCTTCAACAGTGGCAATGCGGGCGTAGCAAAAACTTAGGGACGGTTGAAAACCGTTTCAAAAACCGTTCCAAAATTATCAATTTTGAATAGGTTATAAACCGTTCCTGAAATAGGCGTTGCAAAAAATTAGAGACAATTGAAAACCGTCGCAAATTTTCAATTTCCATCCATTTTTTAGTTTTTGGGAACGGTATTTTTTCTTTTTTTGGAACAATTTTAAACCAAACAACCGTGCAACTACGAGCAAAAGCCAATGAAATTGTAGCAGTACATTATACAATTTTAAGCACATACAGAAAAGCCTACCATTGTAAAGCTTGTGCCAACAATTTTACAATCAAGTAATTTATACTTCTAGTTTTACTAAGTAATATTACAACACGAAACATGCAAGGTATAATGATAACATTTGTCATTTCGTACATAAATAGCAATATGAATTTATATATAAAATGATACCGCACACAATGTGTTTATTGGAATGATGCACATGATCCTACCCCTACCATACCACATATTGGAGGAAGAAGGGTACTGTGTATCCATTCCTATACCACATACCAAAGTGATCCATGATACAGGTTACCTTGTTTATGTGTCAAACTGTATTTTTTTTTAAATCACATATTTGTAGGCCACTGAAGTATTAGGATCTTTCAATCTAGGAGGTTTTGGGGCATCTGCCATCCATGCCTGGGAATTAGATCAATGGTTTTGATCAACAAAATGTGGGTGTGAGCAGTGCAGACAATGGTTTGAAATTTTGTCCAATACAACTCGGTGTTGGTTCTGTCTGAAACAAAGAACCATCACACTGATATGGGACCGAGTCACACTCCAAAACCACTAAATTATATTCATGGTGTAGACTGGGTGCACCAGGAAACTATTCACACCCTGCTTCATCAGTGGCTACTGCTCATAAACTAAACCCTGAAGTTATATACACCAGGACAGTCGATCATGAAAAGTGATGTCACAGAGGGCTAGGGTGGCTATTGTTGATTCCTGGCATGTTCACTTTCAAGTAGGTCTAGGTAAATAGGCCACTATTGCAGGTACTCTCATGCAACCAACTAATGTTAAGCTAGAACGGTGCCAGAAAGAATATGCACAAAGGAAATTAATAGGGAAGATTTATGTTCACCAACACTTACCCAACTATTAACAAAACCACTGCTATCAACCACAGTATGTACTGGAAAGCTTTGTACTTGACTTGACCCGAACTTCAGGCAGAAAGTTGTCACGTTCCATCCAACCAAACTGGGGCCGGACCAAGAAAACAAAGCCTAGGAGAAAACCCGAAAGTTGTCAACATGAGGTAGAATTCCAATAGCCAAGTTGATGACAATAATAATCATGAGAGTCAGCAAGGCTGTAGCCTGTAAATGGGGAAAATTTATACATAACAAGATGGATGGACTAAATAAATGCAATTAAAAACCCATGAATGGTGCAATCACTGCATGAAAAAAAAATGCAATGATTGTGCTCAATACTCACCTTGTTGGAATAGATAGTCTAGTTTGTAAGAATCTCTGAAAGCATTGCTCCTAGCGGTCCAAACAGGGCACCAGATGCACCAACAGAAATATTGTTTCTAATGAAAAGTGAAGAGAGGAAACCGCCACCAAAACCTAATATGAGGTAAATTATACCAATCCGCACTCCAAGATCATGAAAAACAGTTTCAGGATCACATATTATTTTATAGTCAAAAGCCTGAAGAATGGGAAATCCAACCAACTCCATTGACATCAACATTCAAAAAGTATTAAAACTAAGATGAAAGACTAAGGCACTATTTGTTAGATGCCTAAAATGAGTTCATCTCATATTAAGATGAGATGAAGTCATTTTTAGGCATCTACCAAACAGAGCCTAAGAATTTCTAAATTGAATAATAAAAATTATAAGTCTGCACTTTGCAAATGGAAACAGAGCATCAAAACATTTTATGGTATCTCCACAATAAGAACTAGCTGAGGTGATTCTAATAATAATAATGTCAGCAACGGAAATGAAACTAGGGGTTCGGGCAACAATGATTTTCAAGCAGTAAAATACAATAATATTAAAAGTTGATAGTTTTCAGAACTGCTTGCTAATTCAAAAATTCTGAGAAATGAAAACACTTTTCACAATATATGCCATGGCTATCATACAACTTGTTATCTATGTAATTAAGGATTGGATAAGTAAGGTCTTTAAATCAACCTTTACTCATTTAAACATATTGCAAGTAGGAACATACCTTTACCATGCACACCATGAAATGCAAAGAGAAGCCGAGATCTTCAGCTTGATTCGAGTGTCAGTCCCTAATGGGGTCACCGAACCTTTCACGTTCGACTATGATTGAAGCATCATCCTTACTGACTGGTGGCACAAAAGCACCTTAAACAATGTCTATATTTATGGCCGCAACACAGAAGTAACAGTGAAAGCACAATCCCAAAAGGCATTCCCAACATTAAAAAATAAAATTAAATTTAAATTTAAAATAAAAAATAAAAATAAAAAAAACCAAAACCCCATTCCCCTCTTTTTACATGCTTTTTATCGACAACATGCAACATAAGTGCATCAAATTACAGCCAGTACCACCTCCTCCTCACATTGCTCTCAGCCTTTTTAAAGACATTGGAAGCATCCCATGCTTCCCAACCCCCACTAAAGGAGTGTCTACAAGGCAGATATTTAAATAATTCATAGAAAAAAAGACTCACACCATTGATTTTCTTCTCTCTCTCTCTCTCTCTCTCTCTCTCTCTCTCTCTCTCTCTCTCTCTCTCTCGTTTTGTTTGGGGTCCCTACCAAAATTCTACAAACAACTAAAGAAATACAAATAAAATGAATATTTGGGTAAGGTTTTCATGAATGACAATGGCTATGAACCATTAGATTTACAAGCACAAAACTAAATATATCTCCATCCCTACAGAAGCCAATTCAGGGAAAAATCACATCTCAAAATTTGAAACAAATGGGGAACTTTGAAAATGATGCAAGGTGCCTAGGGACAATTATATAACAAAGTTACAATGAATACAGACTTAATATGGATTAAGTAGTCGCTTTAATAACAAAAATATATAGAATAATAGGTAGTCACTTTACTATAGACATACAACTAATGGAAAGAGAATTTTCTAGGTCAACCTTTAAATTTAAAATAAACCTATTTAAAGATTACGTTACTTTGCTCATGGATAATTAAACCAATAGGCTTAAAAGAAAAACCAGATGTCAATGATTGAATCTTACCAAATCTTTAAAAAGTAAAATAAAAATAAAAAAAATAAAATAAAATAAAAATTAAAAAAAAGTGGATGCTTCAGAATTATCTTTAATTATGAAAACAACATGACTTTGAAACATTCAAAGTGAGTGCAATGGTAACATATTGACTAAGGGTAGCAAGCATCTACTATAGCATATTGATTCTACTACCATTTTAACAAATCCAGTTAAGTCAATTTCAAATTACAACATGGCAAAAACAACATTTAGTAGAAACATTTTTAAAAAAAAACTATGATTGAAACAAGATTTAAAATACATTGAAATAAATTTTGAAATAAATGAGGAACTTTGAAAATGATGCAAGGTGCTAGGGACAATTATATACCAAAGTTGCAGTGAATATGGATTTACTATGGAAGAAGATTTGTACAAAAAGAGTTGCATTATATGGGCCTTGGATAGAAAAGAGAGTTACCAACATAAGACATGGCCACATGGTGTGGCAATTGGGTGTTGCCGTGTATTGAGGCAGAGGGTGCATTTGCTGGTATTTACAAGTGCGGGTTCGTAAGGGATGATGTCCTACACCATCAGGCGTAAACACTAGTGCATACATTGAATCGAACAGCACAGAACTAACAAAATGAATGTGCCATTTGAACAAGTCAATTTGAATGGCAGATCTGAAATATTCATACATCTTTTTACATGCAGAGAAAGATACATACCTTTGGAACAGCTGCAAAATTAGAGGTCCAATAGCCTTTCTCTGGATTTGTATCTGTATCAGATTGCCCTCTTCATTTAAAACCGGCAAACCTCGTCCTGAACTAGGAAGTGTCAAACAAATTGGATATTAAAATATTCAATTTATGTTCTCAAATAGTGATCAGATCTCAAAAATCTACCAGAAAAACCAAACGATCTATAAAATTAAATTAAAAATATATATAATGAAAACACGCGAAAAGCAATCCGATCTATAAATGGAAAAACAAAAAACATAAAGAAAATAGGAAGATCTGTAACCAAACAGACTTCTTTGAAACAATCAGATCCATTTTCTATGGGCTTAATTATATCCAAAACCAAAAACAAAAAAAACAAGATAGAGAAAAACAATAAGAACTGCAAGGCAAAACCCTCAAAAAATACGGAAACTCTTAATCACGATCTGATCTACCAAAAGCACTTTTAAAAACCACTAAAAGAAATTACATGTTGTTGAAGGCAGATTAAAACTAGCAAGAGAGCACATCAAAACTCAAGTAGCAAAGATCTGAATCCTACCTCTGTAGTTGATGAGCACCGGCATGGCTACAGCTTAGAAAAACCTTTGAGATCTGAATCTTTTTTGCAGGCAGTGAGAGAGAGCTCCCCTGCTGAATGAGGGTTTTTTCATTTTATTTTTGGATTTTATTGGTTTATGTATTATACTTTGTATTAAGAATAGTTTACTTTGAATTAAGAACAATTTAAAACCATTCCTAATTAGGAACGGCTTAAAGTCGTATCTAAACCAAATAGATAGTCATTCCTGATTAACGATTTTGGTGTAGTGATGGATCATTAAGGGATTACCACAACATATTGTGATCAAAATGCACCAAATTATAAATAGACAACAATTTTCTATCCACGCCCACTTTAGCCATCTGTACCCATAATAGATCATTTGGAGATCATCCAAGACTATTGTGGTCAAATATGCAAATTTGTATGAAGGCCCATGGCCTTATTAATCTAAAAAGATCCCATATTTGTCAAAGAATATCTAGAATAGCTGTAAAGGAGATTCCGTACCCCAACCCCCCCCAAATAGACTTCTTTGAAACAATCAGATCCATTTTCTATGGGCTTAATTATATCCAAAACCAAAAACAAAAAATACAAGACAGAAAGAAAAACAATAAGAACTGCAAAGCAAAACCCTCAAAAAATATAGAAACTCTTAATCACGATCTGATCTACCAAAAGCACTCTTAAAAACCACCAGAAGAAATTACATGTTGTTAAAGGCAGATTAAAACTAGCAAGAGAAAGCACATCAAAACTCAAGTAGCAAAGATCTGAATCCTACCTCTGTAGTTGATGAGCACCAGCATGGCTGCAGCTTAGAAAAACTCTTGAGATCTAAATCTTTTTTGCATGCAGTGAGAGAGAGCTCTCCTGCTAAATGAGGGTTTTTTCGTTTTCTTTTTGGATTTTATCGGTTTATGTATTATACTTTGTATTAAGAATAGTTTACTTTGAATTAGAAACAATTTAAAACCATTCCTAATTAGGAACGGCTTAAAGTCGTATCTAAACCAAATAGATAGTCATTCCTGATTAACGATTTTGGTGTAGTGATGGATCATTAAGGGATTACCACAACCTATTGTGATCAAAATGCACCAAATTATAAATAGACAACAATTTTCTATCCACACCCACTTTAGCCATCTGTACCCACAATAGATCATCTGTAGATCATCCAAGGCTATTGTGGTCAAATATGCAAATTTGTGTGAAGGCCCATGGCCTTATTAATCTAAAAAGATCCCATATTTGTCAAAGAATATCTAGAATAGCTGTAAAGGAGATTCCGTGATTGAGGGCAATAACATTACTGTCCAGCACCCACCCTCCCCCCCTTTCAGCGGTAAAATTATAAATTTAATTTTACCACTTATCAAGTTAATTCCATTGTGCCACGTGTCTCCCTGCTAATAAAATTACTCTACATGGCATGTTTTCCCCTCAAGCTCCCATTAATTATGATAAAATCACATCATTCTCTATAAATAGAGGCCCATCCCCTAATTTCTACGTAACAATAAGATACTTAGTTCCTAACCTTTGGCTCCACACCTGAGGCTTGACAGAGTGAGAGTGAGTTCGAGAGAATGAGTTGGTGAGAGTGAAGGTAAGATCAGTAGAGAAAGAGAGATATCGAGAGAAAGAGTGACCATCCATCCCATCTATCCACTACATTTAAACCTTTCGATTAAGTATATATAAGTATCCAAGCTAGCTCTACGGTTCAAGTTAATTGGAGTAGGGTTGGGACTTGAGATGCACGATCATCTCCTCATAAGAAGAGTGTCGTAGCTCTCTCTCTCTCTCTCTTCTCCTGATGCATCTCTAAGTGCACGAGCAGCGATTTGACCATTCATTTTTAGTTTTTTTCTTTATACTACAAACTCTTTTTCATACACCTCCTGCTTACCATTTAAGTTACTTTTGAGTGTATGGTCTTGTTGGGGATTTGTGCTGCGGAATCACACAGATCTAGATCTAGGATAGCAATTTAATAGTAACAAGTAATCATAGAAGAACACAAAGATTTAATGTGGAAAACCCTTGCGGGAAAAAACCATGGCACAAAGTGACAAAATCCACTATGAAAAGAAAATTACAAGAAAGAGGACTTAACTGATTCAAACAACCTCAAATCTCACCCTTACTACATCCTTTAATTAGAACCCTTTAGAATGCTTTATAATAATTTGTCACACCCTAGAAAGGCCCTAGGAATACCTACTTATAGTTTAGGCAACTTCCCTTTCGCATCCTTGTGAAACCCGACTCAAATTTCTGCAATCCGCATCAGATCCGAAAACGAATCTGCGTAACTACGATTGATCAAGCAGACTGCACAAGATTGCTTGGCCAGTAGCAGTTACGCAAATTCGTTTCTGGATCTAATGCGGACTGCAAAAATTTAAGTCAGGTTTCACAAGGATGCGAAAGGGAAGTTGCCTAAACTATAAGTAGGTGTTCCTAATGCCTTTCTAGGGTATGGAAAATTATTCTAAAGTATTGTAAAGGGTTCTAGGGTTATTAAAGGGTGTAGCAAGGGTGAGATTCGAGGTTGTTCGAATCGGGTAAGTCCTCTCTCTTATTACTATTGAATTGTTATCCTAGATCTATATCTGTGTGATTCCGCAGCACAAATCCCCAAAAAGTGGTATCAGAGCAATCATTGGGGCACAGATCTGAATCTACAGGATTAACAATAATGGAAAACGGCAAGTTTAATATTGAGAAGTACTCGGGCAAAAATAATTTTGCATTATGGAAGGTTAAGATGCTTAGCCCGTTAACCAAGCAAGGCAAGATAAAGGCTCTTGAGGAGAGAAAATCTACCATGAAAGATGATGAATGAGAAAACCTTGATAGTAATGCTTTAGCCTCTATCCGTTTATGTCTCACGAATGAGGTTCTCTATAATGTTTTGAGGGAGAAAACTGTGGCTAGTTTATGGGCAAAGTTAGAGAACATCTATACAGAGATTATTTAGGTCCCTCGACCGATCGAGCAATCCACATGACTGGTCGAGCGACCCGGACACCAAAAAATTGAGCTCGCTGGACTTTGAGTCAAGCAATGCTCGACTAGTCGAGCAGCTCCCTCGACTGGTTATGACTAACCCACGACCGGTCAAGCAACACCAAAAGTCAGATTTAAGGCATCTGATAACAGGTCTATGCCTTGCTAAATTTTCAGATCCTACTTTACTATTATTTATTTATTAGTATATTACATTTATCCAATTTCTTTTCTTTTCTTTTCATGAGTACTATCTCCTTAAAATTTCACCCTTTGTTGAGATATTGCGATCTCCTTAATGGTGAGTTCGGTGAGTAGTGGTTTACTAGTCAAATTTTGATGTCGTCTGCAACTGGCTAGTTAGTTAAAATAAGGCCATTTAAAACTCTAAAAAATTATAAAAGTATTAAAATTTCATAAAGTATAGACTGCATATAAGTGCAAGCGGAATACGGTGCCTAATCCCTTCCTTTTGTGTCCCCGAGGTCCTTAGAATCTCAAGCAATTAACCATATCTAGGAGTCATCTTATTTGAGAAATCTCGATTCTGTGAGTCTACTCAATTGTAGATTCTAGGTTGCTATTGGCTATTGGTGGCTCCAAGTCCTTGAAATGCACTATTCTAAGCCCACACCACTAGGGGTGTCAATGGGTTAGGTTAGGGCCAGGCCAAGTTGTGTCCAAGTCCAACCCGCATTGTCCCACTTAAGCTAAAACCCGACCAGGGCCCGTGAAGCATGTGCTAAAATAATCCAGCTCAAGCCCGAGTCAAAATATCTAGACAGGGCCCAACCCGAGCCTATGAGAGAAAGGTGCTTGTCCCCAACCTATAAAGAATGAGAGAGAGAGAGAGGGCTACTCCTGCTAAGTGCTAAGAGAGAGAGAGAGAGAGAGAGAGAGAGAGAGAGAGAGATGTGGAATGTGCGGCCCCGATAACCACAAAAGAGGCGAAATTGTCGAAAGTCGTTGCTGGTGATGAAGGTCATGTTCTTGAAACGAGAAAATGATCAGGCTTCATCCTTTTATTTATCGATACTGAGGGAGGGATCTGCAAGCCTAATCCTCCACTTTGGCTGGAAACACATCATCATCATCTAAGTGATGAGTTTTTATGGGTTCTAGTCTTTCTTTTGTTCGTCATATACTATGGAAGAAGATGCATCAAATCTACTTTCATGTAGATTTTAACAAGAGTTGTGGCCACTGAGATGAGTTCCAAAGACGAAGTATGTATGGATTCCTATTTTTCATAGTTTACCTAGATATTGGCAACAAGAACAAGCTCTCATGTGAAAGAGGGTGGAATGTAGGCGCCATGAGTGCTTTCAGTGGCGTCCATCGCCTTTGGTAGGTTTTTTTTTAAGGGATTCCAATCTTGAGAAGAGATTCAAATGGGTGAAAAAAGGAAGGAAGATGGATTGATGTCTGGTCCTTGTGAGAAAATAAAAGGTTTGAAGGTTTGGTTTTTTAGGAAACAAGAATCAAGAAGGAAAGGGTGGTGTTGAAATGAGAAGGTTGACATTTGAGAGAGAAATTAATAGAGTGAGGGAAAGTGTTATTATTTCAAAGGCAAAGGGAAGTTTTTAACAACAAAAGAGATTTAAACTTTGAATTTTTGTAAAAGCAAATGGGCTAGGCCAAGTTGACGAGCTTTTATATAGCTAAGTTCAAGCCCAAACTGTTTGATAAACGAGCTCAAGTTTTATGCCCAAACCTGACCCTTAGGCCTAATACTCTATCCCAAACCCGACTCAAGGCAAGCCAGGCCTGGAAGCCCATCAAGTTAGCCCAACTAATTGACAACCTACATGCCATATCCAACCCAAGAATCAATGAAACATTGGCATTTATGCCAACGCTATGCAGTATGTACACATCTACTCCACCCGAAGAGTGTGAACATTGGGTGATATAAAATACATGATTGATTAGCCCTCGGGCCTGATACTCCAGCCCTAACCCAAGCATGGCCCGAGGCCAACCAGCCTTATCGGTTGATAATCCTACATAGCACATCCAACACAAGAATTAAAGGAATCTCAGCATCCACGCCAATGACATGCAATGCATGCGCACCCACCCAGTGTGGAGAGCATGAACACATGATAATGTAAAATGCACTATCGAATTAAATTAAAATTGGATTTAACATTGGCTGAAATACTTGAAATTTCCATTTAAGTTTTGTTATGGGAAAAATGGATCGATCAATGAGATAAGGTCAGGTCAGAACTCCTTGCACTTATGCAAGTCGATCAATAAATTGATACGACCGAAAGAACCAACCTCTGACTAGAGACCGAGCAGGAAATGAGATCAACCTTAGCATATCGTCGCTGAGACAAAAATACCCATCGCTCACTAGAGGAGTCAGATCGACATGATTTCATATCAGCATACTCCCAAGTCAACACAACCCACCTTCTTTCGATTCTGGCCTGATCCCGACTGCATCTTTCCAAGATCCTAGTCGAAGATCTAGGAAGTCTATTGCAATGAGGATCCGCCCAAGATCTCAACCAAGAATCTAGGGAGACCCTCACAACTTATAGTAGGAGTCGAATTCTATTACGAGATATCACTACTAAATAGGGAGATCCCTCCTAAGACACCGCCTCTCCTCATCCTTAAATAGGAGTACCTCCAAAGGTGAAAGGTACGCACAATTCTAAGCCTTAAACCCAATCTTCGACTAGACCTAGATCATTAGCCTAACTTTGGCATATGAAGGTCCCCTATTTAAGCCAGGGTCTCCTTTATTCGTTTCTTGTGCAGGCATTCGAAGGTCTAAAGAAGGCTAACCAGTTTTCTGCATAAAAAAGTTTCAATGTCTTTGTTCTATTTTAACAATTTGTCACGTGCAAGTGGTTATAGGTAAATCTAAGCTAGTCATGAGCATATAAATTGTCATATGGGTTGTGCATAGGTTGTGCTTTGAATTTATAAACAAGATTCTATTGAGGAGGAGAGTACACAAAAAGAGAGAGCCTTCATGCCTACCTACCTTCTTTTTAATTTTTTATACACACACCCCCACACCACATGGGCATCAAAACCCATAACCCTAGTGTTGAAATGTCTACCCCCTTTAGTATCACCTATATAGAAAGAGAAATATGAGTAGAAAGAGATTGTTTTGCCTTTTCACCTCCTACCATGTCTCTATATGTGTAAAGTTTGTTACGTATGCATCTCTCAATGCACTGTTCTACTCTAGAATTTGTATGTTGGCTTTCTTACACAGTCTTCCACTCTTTATCTAATATAGATCTAGAAGAGAATCTTCTACATTAAAGGTGTGACATCGGCAATAGAAAGATTTTGGACAACAATGATCAGTCGGTAATTCTATATCTAAATGCTTTGATTTTGATTTTTTATAAAACTTGATAATATCTAGGTAATTATCCTTATAGCTTAATCATCAGATCCATACTTTTAAAAAACTTTTAATTTCCATTGCATTTCAAAAACTCTAACAATCTACAATGTCCATCAAGTTTGTTGCCTTATAATTAATGTGGAACCCAAAAATAAAGCTTATCCAAAACAAAGGTAAGCCCAAGCGTAAAGAACAATTTGGATGAGGACAACCACCATTAGTTGTGTGTGAGGTTCACTATGGTGTTTATGTGCCATCTAATCCATTCATCTAATGTGCCTTACGAAGATGAAGCAAAACACCAAAATTTATGCTATTTAAAAGCACAAAAGGTATTATTTTACACTACCTATGGTATGACCCACTTGAGTCTTGGATCTTCCAAATTTCTAGGATCAATGATAAAAAAGGAGTTGCATGCCTGATGGATAAGATGGATTGCAATTACATGAAGGTATGATTCCATTTTTTATTTTCAAACTAGATCCAATTGATCGGGTCTGGTCCCTCATGTACCAAATGCTATGGGTACCTCTTGATAGACCTTACATTATTTAAGGTGAGTATTGTTTGCGCAATTCAATCAAACACGAGGCAACACTTGTTAGCAATGGTGTGTATTTGGTTAAGGTGTGTGATTATGACAATGTGGGCATGCCAGAGTCATACTCGACTCAAGTTTGATTGAACATTGCTGCCCCCTGCACTGAGATGGATCGCTTAAGACCGAATTTGAAGAATCGGCCACCCTCTCAACCACCAGTTGTAACAGTGATCATGGGATTTATAAAAGGGTAGGGGTTAGTCATTCTAAATGGATTCTTTTTGCCTTGTGTCTTAAGGACTTTTTCTTTCACCAATAATTACAACGTATGTATTTCTCATTAGAACAAATTAGATGAACAATTTAAAACCGAAGGCTAAAAATAATATCAATTTTATTAATGTATAATTGATGCTTAGTACAATTGATAGAGAAATAAACTAAAATAGAGAAATAAAACAAGAGATAAATACATGAATCACCCATATGGACTAATAATTAAGGCAAATGGTCAGCAGCATGTGATCAGTGGTTTGATATTCTTCCAAGTAATGACTCGATTGATCGAGATCCGACAATGGAAGGTCACAAATATTTATATTACTTCTTAACATACTGCAGCGATGGTACTAGATAGTAGCGATCTAAGTTAACATAAACCTCAAACATTTTGTAATGTATCTAAACAGAAGCAAAGGGACTAAAAACTAAGCTAATATTATATAATAAAAAAATCAGCGTTGCACTTTATAAATAGATTATGTTTGGCATAAGCCTGGGCTCTTTATCACAATCTCCTTTTATAACTTTAGGAGACGATGAAACCCGGTCAGATTTCCTTACTGATCCAGGATTCTTAGCAACCACGACATTCAATTGTTCTTTGATCTTCTCAGCCTGGCCAAAGAGATCTTCATATATCAGAAACAATTTTCAAATCTCTTGCCAGCGTGGCATAGATATTTGTGGATCTCAATTATGCGATCAATCTGGCCAAATCCGAATCGTGAGCCAATTCATTGGCCCCCATCTACTCTGATCTTGATCATATTCTTAAATCTTCATAATTGTTAAGAGAGCACCAAATGTCTCTGAGAAGATCTCACATTTTAGAAGAATCATGAGAGATGGCGTCTTATCAAGCATATTTGAATTTGTGATAAGATCGTTGTCTTAATGGGTCTTTTATAAAAGTGTCAAATACACCGCCTTAGTCACACCTGCTACATGAATTAGGATAATATGTCATATGTCGCTTCATCTTTTATGTAGGAGTACCGTAGGAGTGTGTACAATTTTGCACCACTTTACTTTTGGTAGGTAAGGTGTTTCCGAACTGAGGTGGGGTAAAAGATATTCTCAAATACGAGTATGATTTCGTCATTATTAGGCGAATAGTGCCGACACATGGTTGCATCTTATTTGTCCACGTATGCCAAAAACAAGTGTAAACAAGTGTAATTTGAAGCTAATTACATTCAATTTCATGCATTTTAATACATATCTTCTTATTTAAACACACAAAAGCATGTTCAATGGACTATCTCATGTCAATTCACTAATCTAACAAAGAGAAAGGTTCCTTACAAACATCAACCAAGATTCTTTTCAATCCCGTTTTTCTTGCAATCAACTTAGATTAAGAGGAACCAGCAAATTTAGAGCTTTGCTGGAATACATGCCGGCAAATTGGTATAAGATATGTCAGGATTTTAGCCTTTGGATCAGAGACCAATTTTAAATAATCCAAACCATATATATGATGGGCCATCCCTTGGATGGGATAGCCAAAAAAAACAAAAATAAAAACTCCTTAGATTACAATATTTCAATCCTTTGACTTTTTTACTTTTGAATGCAAACAATCTCCTTAAACATTGAATAATCAAAGGATCAAAACATATTGATCTGAGATTATTTTTTCTGGGAGTATCATCAATGGCACGGCCCATCATATAAACGGTTTGGATCACCAAAAAGGACACCAATCCAACGGCTAAAGTCCAGACCTATTCTATTACAATTGGTGGGATATTTTGTAGCAAATGTCCACAATCCATCTTGCATTCACACCTCAAAGAAAAATTGTGTGACTTTTTAGTACATGATTCGATCAACTTACAAATTCATGTGTGCCCCACTTGTTGCGGTGTTAACGGTTTATTGACGAAATCCACATATTGGTTTTCGTGTCAAAGAAAAAGTATGATCGGTGGGCCATCTCATTTGATTACCCATAGCCAATTGATTAGAACATTAACAATTACCCATCCATTGCTAGGTTAATGACTATAAATTGATTAGGAACATACCCAATCAACTCCATATTTATACACTATGGCATCCACGGAATGGCCCATCTATTGGTTGGTCCAGATCGATCGATCCATGTGATGATCTTGTGACCCATTAACAATAACAGCCTTTACAAAACGGTAAAAATAAATAAATAAAAGCAGTCATAACAGGTGTTTACAACATTTTTTTAAATAAAAAAGAAGCTCTAACCAATAATCCTAGCTAGTAATCATAAAATAACATGCTTATACTTTAAGAATACTCTAACCTAAGCTAAATATGATTAAATAAATATGGTGGGCCACTTAAGAGATAAGGCTTAGAAATATTAGTTAACTTTTGAAAACCCTAACTTTATGGCTTAATTAATGGGTCCACTACCAAAAGTGAAATTGACTAATGCAAATAGAAGTTTTACGTAGAAATTTCAGTTACATGGAGATAGGATTTTTAGACCTTCCAGGAAACCTTTTCTCATTTCTCATTAAGCAGGGACCCTTTTGGCCCCACAACGTGATGATCCAACCGTTCATTTAGAAGGCCTCGCCATGGATATGTCAGATGGAGATAAAAATCTCACTCACTAGAGAACCCCACAGTTCATACAAGAATGAGATACAAGTGACGTTCGTATATTTTTGTAAGTACGTATGGATGATTTTGATGTCTGATGAGTGAGATTTTGGATATCAGGCCAATCTCCTGTGAGTTGTTCTTTCGGAACGGTCTGGATCATGATATGTTGGGGCCGAAAGGGTGATCTGGATGGTCAGAAATAAACATCATGGTCTACAGTTGCATTTTTTATGTTAAGATTGGGGTCAATATAGTGGGATGTGAGCTTTTTGAGGCCCTTCTAAGTGGGTTTTCTATTGTAGGTAAGTTAAGGAATCCCAAGCCATAAAGGAAAGAGAAAAAGATGCCCAATGCTCGTAAAACAACCTTTTGAGGAGCATCTCTCATTGGGATTGCCCTTTGTTGAGCATGAACATCACCTTACTACTTTTTGCACAATAGCTTCCTTTAATAATACAACTCTTTTTTCTTTTCTTTTTTTTAAGAAAGGGGATGAATGGGGTTTCCTACTTTGATTGGGTTCCTCATGCCCCTAATTCAACTATCAAAAAAGAGAATTAAAAAGGAAAAATAAATAATCAAGGGATTGGGTGTACCATAGTCTCCTAATTCAAGTGATAGGCACACCTGAATATTGGATTGTCATAATTTTTTGGCATGTTGGCATGTCCCCTCATCATGGTGAGGAGATACTTTTGGACGGTTTAGATGTCATTATAGATACCATATCTGCACCCCCCACTTGAATTGGAGGTTTTTAGGCAGTTGTGGATTGATTTCCATCGCATGGTCGACCTGACCGTTGAATGGACCTGATTCTTGAGCTGGATCCACATCATGGTGGGAATAACCATTTTGACTGGTTAGATTTCATCCAAACGCCATGTGGACCCCACAATAACCATCCAAACTTATGATGGTACCAATACCACAGGAGCATTCCTCATGAAAAAAAGAAAAAAAAAAGAAAAAAAAAAAAAAAAAAAAAAAAAAAGAAAAAAAGAAGAAGAAAAAAGCAAAAGCTAGTCCACTTTCATTTATTCTAGAACGAAAAGGTGGGGAGTCTTTAAAGTGCAGTCCCTTTGAATGCAAGAAGCTACCAAAACCTTTTTGGGATGGGCTTCCACTTTCCTAGCTTGTGTTGTGTATGTTGCTTGTAGTTTGACCTTGATGACATGAATATCATACATAGGATGAGCACCTCATGTGAGGTGGCTTACACTACTGAAAGGAAAAAGATAATAAGATGGACCTTTTCATGATTTTACATCAATTGTCCACTTGGGGTGGCTCATTTTGAGCTGGACGCATTGGAAAGTCACAACTTTGTGCATGTACGGAATGTCATGTGCCCCATGGGATCCATGTGCCCATTTGTTTTGATTGGGGCCGTTGATCGGGTGATCAGTTCCATAGAAAATGCAGGTCTTCGGAATCTTTGTTGTTGGTGCATGAGAATTATTGGAGGCGAAAAACGAAGTGGTCTCATTGGTGGGGAACCTTTTCGCCAATGAACGGATTCGATTTGATCAGATATTAGTATGGATTGGTGCATGAGAGAGAGCATTTGTGTGTGCCTGTAAATGAGAGAAAAGGAGAGAGAATTTGTGTGTGCATGTAAATGAGAGAGAGAGAGAGAGAGAGAGAGAGAGAGAGAGAGAGAGAATTTGTGTGCATGTACATGAGAGAATTTGCATGTTCATGGTTGAGAGAGAGAGTTTTGGTGTGTGCATGTACATGATAGAGAAATTGCATGTGCATGTGTTTGAGAGAGAGAGAGAGAGTTTGAATAAGCATGGTGGGAGTAGAATGATGGCAAAGAGATGTAAGGATCTTTAAAAAGTTAGGGAATTGGAGTGATGAGGTAAGTAGTAGCTTTTTTTTCTTTCTTTTGAGTGGGAAGGTATCATCACAGTATCATGCTTAAAATGTGGGTTTGGTAGAGACAAAAGCATGGAAAAAAGCTAGCAAGGAAACTTAAAAAACCCTTCAACTCCACCACCTTTTTTTTTTTTTTTTGGTAAAAAAGGTTGAGAGAGTGCTGGTCTTAGCTTTTGATGGCCCACCTAATCTCTCTCATCACACGTTTTGATTACCCTTTTCATTCAAATTCAAATTCATGAATGGTAGGATTCGTACTACCTTTTCAGTCCACATCACCACTCAACTCAGTTCTTAGTGTTCCAACAGTTTCCTCACGCTTTTGGATGATCAGAACCGTTCACTATAGTGGGTCCATGAAGATCTTATGACCCAAAAATTAGTCAGATTCATTTAGGTAGGCAGGAGTGTACAAAACATATGGACGGCCTAAATGATATTTCTAGCCGTCCACTGTTTGTCCTAATGATCTGGGCAGTATAGGTAACGTCATTAAAAGATCGGATCTTTCACACGTGCGATACTGTTATGCGTGCGGGCGTGTGTATGAGCCAGGCTTTACACGTGTTTGGAAATTGTAAAGATTTGAGTAGCAGCATGTTTTTGTAATAGTCTATAGTATGCGTTCAACACTGTTCACCGGACGCAATGAATAAGTCAATCCAGACCTTCCAGTTCGTGGGCCCATTCCTGATTGAGAAAAGTGCCAAAAACATACAGATCAGATAACTCGAACGGATAGGATCATATGATCAATGTTTATGTCCATCCTAATTTTAGACAGGGCCCACCGTACGGATGGTCTAGATTGACGCCCAAGAGTGCTACGACGATACGGAGAAGCTTCCATAGTTTAGCAACTGGTGAAAAAGCACACCGTAGGTTGCGTATACTTGAAGGGAATGGATCAGGTGCTGCCCCGCTCTCCACCAACACGGTGCGTTCCAGACCGTGGGGCCCACCTTGATATATGTATCTTATATCCACGCCGTCCATCCGTTTATACGGATCATTTCAGGTCATTATCCCAAAAATATAAGTAGATCAAAATCTCAAATGGACTATATCATAAGAAACAGTGGGGCCCCACCTAATCCGCTCCCATACTTGATTACAAACTACGTAATTTGATTTATGTATCTTATATCTACACCGTCCATCTGTGTT
This sequence comes from Magnolia sinica, assembly GCF_029962835.1. NCBI lineage: Eukaryota > Viridiplantae > Streptophyta > Magnoliopsida > Magnoliales > Magnoliaceae > Magnolia > Magnolia sinica. The sequence continues at coordinate 8,967,978 of NC_080581.1, read as the reverse complement.
TTCAGATCGTTTTAGATCTATATACCATAAACGAACCACATTAAAATCTCAAGTGGACCATATCATAAGAAACAGTGGGGCGGCACCTAATCTGCTCCCATAAGGACAAAACTACGTAATTTTTAGAAAAAATGGGGACAAAAATGTCCTAAAATAAAGACCCTTTACCTTCCCAAAAAGTACGAAACCGGCAGCCGAAGCTTCCCTTTTGTCATTTTTATACTCTGCGAGAGTGTGATAGATGATACGCTGGCACATAGAAATTCCATACGTGAGTTAAAATCAAACTGTCCATATTATGAATCTAGTTTAGATTAATCACGGACCAAAATTTAAGCGTTCTCAATAATCTGATTATAAGATGAGTGGACATCTATTGGATGGATAAAATGAAATGTATCCAACGGTCCTATTTCAACGAACAAGTAGGGAACCATCAGGTGTTAGTATTCCTCAACTATTCTGATTTTTGTAGTTATGAATTAAGAATAACTGATTTCATAATTTAGATGGTTTAATTTGGATTAATATATGCTACGTGTACAGGATATGCATGCCTGCGTATCAAGCTTCGTACCCTGTTGGAGTGTTAAAATAAAAAACTCCCCTACGGTAATTTTCTGAATTGACGTACACATGAGTGACACCTGTTAGGCTAGTTGTGGAGAAAAGGAAAGCGAATTCCGTATCGAGTAAATTCTGTGGGCCAACTGTGATTTATGCACTTTATTTACTCCGTACATCCATTTTACAGGACAATTTTACAGCTTGAGCCCAAAAATAAAACCTACCCAAAGCCGTATGAAGCTGATATTTGTATTTGCCCCTCATTCATGTCTATGTGATTTTATTAATAGAGTTACATGACAAATAAACATCACTGGCCCTAGTAAGATTTGAACAGTGGAAATTACTGTGGGCCCTAGTAAGATTTGAACGGTGGAAATTATTGTGAGCCCTAGTAAGATTTGAAAGATGGAAATCATTATTCCATTGTTTTTTACCATTGTGGTTCACTTGAGTTTTAAATATACTTTAATTTGCGCTCAATCCTTAAAATGAGTCGAACAAACCAAAAAAAAGAAGTTGATAAATCACATCCACTCATGGTGGGTTTAACAGAGTTTACTCGGCACGGTGATAAAAGCCAACTGACTTACTTGACAGGCTTTGTGGGGCCACCATGATCTATGTGTTTTGTACAAAACCCTCCATTTCTTTTACCAAAAATGAGGCAGATCCAAGCGCAAGTGGACCACACAATAAGAAACAATGGGAATGGCAAGTCTAACAAAATATCAAGGCAATTCAAAGCGTGTTAATAAATTTATAATATCCAAAATTTACAACTCCTTTCTATCATTAATTTTAATTTAGAGTTCAACGAATAGGAAAAATCTTAAACCATGCAAGGAGGAGTTTGCTGTGCTCGTTTGCTTATTGTCTCACCGGGGTTTTATAAAAGATAATAAACAACGGGCGTGAGCTCGAAAAAGTTCAGTAGGTTTACCTTTTTACACCATCATATATCCATAGATGACATCATAAGTGGATAACAAGGATTTAAAGCAATAAATAAATTTAAAATGCATGCAATGCAGAAGTGAATAAAAGAATATAGGCTCGTCCTACTCGGCCCCCACAAGTACTATGACAAGTCATCTCAAGGTGACACCACCCATCCTTGGCAATAGAGCATTAAAGTAGTCACGGCCAGTTAGCTCCTCAATGACCATGGTAGTTTTTTATACGATGATATATGAGTTTTTCCTTCTTACGAGTCTCTATCATATGTGTGACTTTATGAATAAGTTGGATGGAAAATTAAAATCATGGTGTCCTTAGAATAAACAATGAGCATCGTCATTATTCCTACTATTTCTTGGTGTGGTCCACTTGAGCTTTGGATTTGCCTCATTTTTGGATTTATGCCTTCAAATGAGCTGAAAAAATGGATAAAAGGCATTGGTAAAGCACATACATCATGGTGCCCGGCAAAGTTGAGTCACTAGGCAAGCCATATCCCAATTGTGACAAATGCACGGTGCAACGTGTAAGGAAGAAACTATACTATTCATAGCCTAAGAAAAAAGGGCACCTTTTGATCTCTGGCTCCAATATATATGGTCCACATATATCTAGATAGATGACGAAGAATCCCACATGGATGGAAATTTGGACTTGGATTCGATAGTGACCCCTCTATTACCGATGTGGGTGTTGATCAGTGCTAGAAATGCCCTGTGGGCCCTACCATTATGTATGTACTTTATCCACACTATCCATCCATTTTTCCAATTTATTTTAGGGCATGTTCCCAAACACAAGGCAGATCCAAATCTCAAGTGGACAACAATACAAGAAACAATGGTGATTGAACGCCCACCATTTAAAACTTCATGGGGAGTGTTTACACCCATTGTTTACACACCCTCATGTACGAATGAAATACCATCATGTGTTGGCACTATGAGTCTATTAATGATAGAATTGTATTTGCACCTAAGGATATATTTTGCCCATTTTTCCTTTAGGGATTCATCTTCCATCATAAATGTAATGGCACATAGCTGTACATATGCCTTTTGGAGAAACAAAGCAATGAATGACACAAAGCTCTAGTTCGTTGGCGTGTGACCAAAGAAGCGTACCTAGCATGCTTATAAAAGGCTCATTGAGGCAAGGATCCTATTGCTAATTTTAAAATACTCAGTAAGGCTATCTCTCACAATCAATTCAAAATTAAAGTTATTCCCAGAGATGTTCGAAGCTCTCACGGCGATTATGAAGATTTTGAATATTCGAAAATCCAACTAATATCTAAACAGATGAGAACCAATGGATTAGGGCCGATCAGGATCTGATAGGACCGGTTCCACTAGTTTCACGAAAATTCATGGTCACGATAAGAGATCTCTGAAGACAACTATGATTAAGCCAGGATTCTATGAGACAGATCCTTGAAAACAATTTTTGATATATGAAAGTCGTCGCGGCTTTAGTAGCAAGAGATACGAAAATAGTTTCAGATTTACGGAGATCTCTTATGGAAAATGCATATAAAAAATTATGGTTGCAAAGGATCTTGAACCAACTAGGAAACCCAGTGATGATTTTACCACCTCTAAAAGCTATAAAAGGAGAACATGATAAAAAAAAAAAAAAAAACTTCAGGCTAGAGCAAACACAATTTACCTTTATCTTTTCTTATATCTTTTATCTTGGCATAGCATATCTTATTCTTTGCTTAGATTGCCATTATCTAGCGCTATCAATCAGTAATATAAGAATATGATAAATATTCACAACCTTCTATTGCTAAATCCCAATCAACTAAAGACCTGACATTTTGTTCACATTTTTACTAACCATTTGCTTAGATTAGTTGTTAATATGGATGGTACAGATATTTATCTCTTTTATTTTATTCTCTAATTTATATGTTACTTTATCAATTGTAACGGGTGATATTTATAAATTAATACAAGAAAATCAACATTATTTTTTGGCCTTCTTTCCTTTTAGTTTATCCATCTTTGTTCATTTGAGAAATACATACACAACAATTATTGGACAAAGAACAATTCCTTAAAACACCAAGCAAAAAGAATCTATCAAGGACTAGCCTCAACCCATCTGCAAATTGGCTACTCGCTATTACAATTGGCGGCTAACAAAGGCGGCCGGGTCCTAGAACTTGGTCTTAATCAGTCCATCTCAGCGTTGGAGTCTGCTTGCATTCAATCAACCATTGAGTCAAGTACGACTCTAACACCCCGGCTCTTTCCCAAAAGTTTTGGGTCAAGATGGTATTTGTATTTTCCCTTCATCTAAGTTGTCTGTGTGACCTAATCAATAGGCAAGAGGGCAAATAGACATTTCAGTGGGCCCTAAGAAGTTTTTAATGGTGGGCATTCAATCACTTTTGTTTTCTAGTGTGGTTCGACCTGTGACGTGGATCTACCTCAAGGGCTCTAATGCCCTAAAATGAGCCAGTAAAATGGTCGGACAGGGCGGATAAAACACATACATCATGGTAGGGCCCACAGAGCACCGACCAGCACCAATCCGAGTCCAAGAAGCCTGCCCATGGGCGGCTTCTAACTCTTTAATCATTGCCCTCAAAAAAGATGGAAAAGTACCACAACGGTCAACGGTCAAAAGACTCCCAAAGCCTACATCCTGCTGTTGAGGATATGCACAACACCCAAAAACCCTAAAAGTTTGAACGAGTGAGGTCCATCAGTGATGATCCAGACTGTTGATCTGATTAGTCCACCAGTGGATCAGAGATTCCCTAAATTTCACCTTGATTAAACAATCCTAGCCCTTCAAATATTTGCCCTAAAATTGATGGTTAAAAGAGAACATAATAATAGCCCACATTCAGCTTCAAAAACAAAGATTAGATGAATACCAGGTTCAAATCTACGAGATCCATATGATCAATGGCCTAGATCAGTGATCCATGGGTTTCACTATAGGTTGGTTTGGGTCTCACCTTTTTGGAAGCCCATCAAAATCTGTTCGGGTTCGGGTCCACTAACTTGGAACTGATTAAAACCAGGGTCGGATCGGGTCCGGATACTGTTTTTTAAGGCGGGTCTCCAGTTAGTTCAATTGTAAAATATCTTAGTGCTGTGAGAGCAATGTAAGTTATGGTGCTCCTAGTTGAATTGGTCCACCTACAAAATCCAATCTATTAATCTGATCTCTCCATTAAGTTCAGAACACTTTTCATGTACTACCATACAAACATCATACCAAATGGACGGTCTAATCCATCCATGATTTGAACTTATTTTATAGCCATCCTTTTTCCAAGCTAAGGTTGGGAAGGTTACAATAGCCTCATAAAAATAATTCTTTAGAAACATAAGCAATCCATCATGGTTCCTAACAAATAGATGGATCAATTTGTTAACTAGAACTCTTTTGTGTAAAATGATCTTGACCGTCCATGCTTAAGGACATCAATCAATGGTAATATGTCCAATCAATGTAGTATTTCTATGGTAGCCAAAGAAAATTGTTTTATGACCTGATAGACAGCCTAGATCAATGGATTGGACTAAGTGTCCTGATGCACCGAGAGCTTATGGATTGATTATTTCCGCAATGGAATTAGGTTTCCTTAGCTAAACCCATGTAAGGTACATGTGTTTGTGTTTTAATCCATCCATCTAAAAAGGAAAAGTTATAGTTAAATACTTATATTTATCATATTAATTATAGTTATTCATATATTAATCAATTTAATTATATTCATGTTTCAGAAATTTTATAACACTTTCTTTTATATAATTACTGCAAGAATTAATAAATAAAAATCATTTAAATTACTAAAATACACTTTTTCAGGCCTAATTTATTATATTGTTTATGGAGCTAAAATCATCGGCTTTGCGCAGCACATACCACACCGAAAGCGTTCAAATACAACATGTTGCATGTATGAATATACAAATGCGACTAAAACAACTAAGTTCACACGTTGTCATCTACTTGAACCAGCTTGGTTTTTGTATAGGCCCTTCATCTCAGGGAATTACACCTGATGAAAGCATTTTATGAAATATAGACATTGTGGTTGGTCAAACAAAAACCTATGGTTGGCATCCAATCTCCAGCATTTCCTTAGCATGGTCCTCTTGAGTTGTGGATTTGGCTGATTTTTTACCCCGTGTCCTTAAAATCAAGAAGTGCACCTGATGATGGGAGAGTATTTGATACTCTGCAGCATATGACACTTGATCCACCGGCACTTAGAAGTGATATGCATGGTACATTTAACCTCAAATCAAATTGAATAATTTTCAAACCTCATTGTTGTAAGCTTTATGTGGAATTGCCAATGACTATGCTATGCATCGAGTATAGAGATCAATGAGTTGAATATGAAAGGTGTACCCAAATGAGAAGCCATAGCCGTAAGAGATGGTCGGAATCTTCCTCACCTCACACCTTTAGAGAAGCAGCATAATGGGATGAAAAGCTTCAATCATATAGTTTGGAGACCTAGCTCTATTTATATAACTTTGAGGGTTGAGGAGTTTGGAACCCATCAAAACTCCTCTCTCTAAGGCTTCACATGAATTTGATAATTCAAGCCCAATTATAATATTGTGTGTGTGACACAGATGTAACGCATCACCCCTTGCACAATTTTAAATGAATTACAATTGAGTGGAATCCACTAATACTCCCAATTAAACTATCCAACCCTTAGAGCAATCCAGACTGTTGATCAATAAAGCTCACCTTATAGAATTCTTACAACTGTCACTAAATCACAATCCCAAAAATTAAATTGGTTGAACAATTATGGACAATAGTTTATTTAAATAGAGCATTGGATACTTTTTTATTCTTAACCATCCAATAAATGTCCATCAATTAGATAGTCCGATAATCAACTAATCTTAACTTTGGTTCATGATACATTTAAACTAGGATTATAATTTCGACAACTTAACTTAAATTTCTTGTTCGTAAAACATGGAATTTAAAAGTAATTTTTAAGTACTTGCTTATCATCCAACTTATTCTTGCGGAGTATCAAACTTGCTTATTACATCCCAACAACGAAGAAAAATTTTGTGATACTTGATTGACGAAGTGCACGGTATACCCCGGCCTTTCAATCTGTCACTCTACTGGACCCCACCATTAATGGACCATTCACCAAAGTTATATATCCTCATACCTTCTTTAGCCATTTAGTTTCCTATGCATAGAGATGGACAAGAAGAAGAGGGGTATAACAAAAGTCCACATTTAACTGAAAAAATGCCCAAGATTGGCGGCTAGGATCTTCCAATCAGGAAGGATTTGAAGGATGGCCCACCATGGCCCAAAACAACAGAAACATAATCACTTATATAACCATGGGCACGTTTGAACAAAGAGAAAAACCCAATTTAGCATAATCTAATTCCTCCCCCCATAAACCTCCAAAACTACCTTTTAAAACAGGAGGTTTGATAAGTTATCTTAGCCCCACAAATATGCCATTGTTGAAGAATATGTGCATGATCCTATCCTTCCATTGATTGATCCACACTGTTCAGATTTTTTGGGATAAAAATCAAGCAGCTTCATTCCTCAGGTGGGTCACAGTATACTAGAGAGTGTAGCCATTCATTTTCTCCTTGTATAGTATGATCCACCTAATATATAAAAGAAAGTGTTATAAAATTTTTCTCAAAATGTAAGTATAATTAAGCAAGTAATTAAGAGATAAATATCTATACCTAATCTTAAATATAAGTGTGTAAGTATAAATTTCTCCTTCAAAGAAGTTAGGTCTATAACCTGTGTCTGAACTTAAGACCAGAATAAAAACCCAAACACAGACCTAGCAAAAGGCGAGCCAACTAGCCCTAATATGGCAACGCTACGACCCGACCGGTTTACAGCCTAACCACCAGTAAACTCCAACCTCAACTTTATGATTGCAAATCCACAGCGGTTGAAATGACAATTTTGCCTTTTCTAGTGGAGGTGATTTTAGAGGACAGTTGGAGGGTGCCTTTGTCGACTTCGAGGAGTCGGAGACGGGATGTTCTTACGTCATTTTGTCATTTTCTTAGATGCGAGTTGCCTTCGCACCCACACTTAAGAAGTTCCTGCAATCAGAAGCTACGTGGGTTCACAAAGATGCCCATAAGAAATTTCTTTTAGCCATTAGTTTCTCCAACTCATATTAATACATGATTCAAAAAATGAGGCAGATCAAAAACTCAAATAGGTCACACCATAGACATAGTGGGAATGAAAATGCCGGCCTTTTAAACCACCTAAGGACCCATCATGATGTCTTTATGCCATCCAAAACATCACAAGGCCATTATAATTGGGATGTCTTGGAAACACTAATCCAAAACTTACATATTCCCACGAAGGTTTTACTAATGGGTGGTCCATCCTCATTATTTCCAGTAGTATGATTCATTTTAGTTTTAGATATATCTCATTTTTTGAATGATGTCTTAACATGAGCCAGGTGGGATTTCTTACAAACATTTTGGTGGGCCCCATGTAGGTTGGGATTGCAGGATGTTACTAAAGTTCCTGCAACCCGAACATACATGAGCTGGAGAAACTGATGGACAGGTGGGATTTTTTACAAATATTTTGGTGGGCCTCATGTAGGTTGGGATTGCAGGAACTTCAGTTTTTTGAATCATGTCCTAACATGAGCTGGAGAAACTGATGGACAGGTGGGATTTCTTACAAACATCAGCATACCACTATCCTAATAGAGAATACTCTGAAGATACAAAAATACGTACGATTACAGCCCAAATACCAAAAGTATACAACCTACTGTAAGTTGTCTTAATTGCAGAGACAAGTAGTCTGAATTAAGGGAGTTATTTGATACTCTGGCACTGTGATGCTTGATACTCAGGCACACAGGCTGTAGACGTAGCATGCGTTTATTTATCAAAGTTGCGGGTCCCAACGCAGATAGGTCATAATCTTAACGAGAATCTATTGAATTCTTCCAACCACTTATTTATGAACATTTTCTTCTTGAAACCAGACCATTAACTCCATGAAATGTCCACCTATCATCTATTTACGAACTCGAATCAGTGTAATTTTCTGCCTACCAGCCATCTAATCAACGGCCCACGGTTTGGGTGGATGACGCATGTGGCAATTATAGTTCCTGAGTATCATCCATCACATGGTTCCAGAGTGTCAAAGTTTTCCCTCAGTTAATAAAGAAAGTTTGTTTCGGCCTGCTTGGATGGTTAAGTTGCTTAAGAAAAGATACTTATGCTACAAGTAACTTATTTTAGTTTCTACTGATTACTAAGTGTTTGATAAAGAACATACTTAATCTATTCTAAGCTTCTCTTCAACATTCTTGAAAAGTAAAAAGGCTAAAAAAAAAAAAAAATTAACTAAAGTGATTAAGTACAGGTAAAAAAAAGTTACATATAATTAATTATAAACTAAACTTATTTGAAATAAGTTACTTATCTAGTACTCATGTAATTAGAAAAAGTAACTTATTTGGTGGTATTCAAAGGGACGGACCATCATGTCACATGCGAGTACGTAGATCTATATACACGTGGGGGTGGATTGGTTGGTGACCCATCACCACTAATATCCTTGGCGGCCAGACTCTATGAGGGCCACCTTGTTGTATGTGTTTTGTCTATGTTACCATCTCTCATTTAAAGGCATAGACCCAAAACTAAAGTATATCGAAATCTCAAGTGGCCACACGACAAGAAGCAGTGAGGATTGAACCCTACAAATGAAATGCCCCTATAGTTTTGTATCAAGTTTATGTTTGTGTTTTATTATCATAGGCTTGCATGACCTTAACAAAAATTAAATAGCAAATACACATCACAATGGGCCCTGAGAAAGTTTCAACCATAGATGTTATTATCACTTTTCCTGTCATATTGTCCACGTAAGTTTTCGTTTATGTTTTAATTTTGGACTCATGCATTAAAATGAGATAGCAAAATAGATGGAGAGAGTGGATAAAATACATAATTCACGGTGGGCACTGCAAAGTCAAGGATGTCGGTGGTATTGACTACGATTAGATGTTCCACTGATAAAACTGGGGCCACCATAATTAAGTTTGTAATTAAATATCAACCAACACAACAACCAAACATTCTTTGATCGTTCACTCCATTTTCAGAAATTTATCCGACAGTGTGGTCCTGATTTATACCATTTTGATTGTTTTTAATTGATGAAACTTACAACATTTTATATGTGCATGTGTATGGACTCACATGTTCTTTCAGAGTATCAATGCTTTTCTCGCTTGGGCGGTTAAAAACGATGGAAGCGTCGCTTTTGAGCTTTCTACGTACATAATGTGAGGCCGAGAGTTTCATCACGGGTTTCCCTCACGTGTGGGACCCAGTATCACACGTGCCAAAAGGGGACAAGTGGACAAAATAAAAGCCACCCATCAGGCTTGCGTTATGGATCCCATGTCCCAAAAATGAGATCAGTCTACTTATTAGGTGGGCCACGCATGTCCTGAAGAAATGGACGGTTAAAAAGTGGATTGTCCTGTAATTCCCATTCAGCTTGCACGTGTGGAATGATTTTTGAGAAGAGGAATCTATATGTATGTTCCATGGGAACGGATTGGCTACTCCCCCTGCCATCAGCCAATGGTTGGTGGTCGGTGCTCTGTGGGCCCCACCATGATGTATATGTTTCATCCACGACGTCCATCTATTTTCCTAGACCATTTTATGCTATGATACAGAAAATTAGATATATACCAATCTCAAGTGGACCACATTACAGGAAACGTGTGTTGAATGAACATCGACTATTAAAAACCTTCTGGGGCCATAAAAGTTTTGGATCAAGCTGATCTTTGTTTTTTCCCTTAATATGGGTATGTATGACCTAATCAACAGATTGGATGTTAAATAAACAGTACAGTGGGCCATAGGAGGATTTTAATGGTGGATATCCAATAACTATTGTTTTCCTGTGGTGTGGTCTATCTGAGAATTATATCCCTCTAATTTTTGGTATTTAGCACTAAAATGACCTGTAAAAATGGATGAACGGCATGGATGAAACATATACATCATGGTGGGCCCACAGAACACCGACCACCAGCCCCGTGGCTGATGGCAGGGGGAGTAGCCAATCCGTTTCCATGGCTCAAAACTGAAGCCAGTCCCATCATCAGGTGGGTCACATGTGTCTTAAGAAATGGACGGCTGAAAATTTGTCGAGGTAAAACATTCAACGTATACATGGGTCTACCTGATGACCAGCGCATCTTTATTTTTCGGACCACAGACACGTGCGACGTGATCCACACCTGATTAATGGTACGGATCTCACAACCACGTGTGCCAATTCCATGTGCGGGATCATGCCCTCCAAAATTCTTAAAATGAATGGTTGAAATTTAAAAGAAGCAAGAATGTTTATCCAGAAACAAGAAGGGTTAAAACTGATGGTTAAGATCAACCAGTTGCACTGGAATCAATCATATCAACGGTCTTGATCAGCAATCCATGAGGCCCACCAGTAAAAACTCATCTAGAGGATGCTACCCCCACCATGCGTATCCACCGGAATCTCTCCTCTAAACCACCATAACACGTGGATCGTACATCTACTTAATTTTTAAGCTGTGATTTTCCATCCATCATTCCATACCTGAGACATACGTGCACGTAAATCCAAACCGTTGCTGATAGTAAACTACGCGAAATACTTGTAAAATAGAAGCTCTTTGCGAAGTTTTTGATGCAGAGGGGTCGAGGATAGTTATTTTATTTTATTTTTTTACACATGCACAAACTCACGCCATGGTGGGATTTCACCACATATGGATACTCGAACCCATGACTGGTGTTGAAACTCCCAAGAGTCTACCACCCAAGCAAGAGCAAGGATCAGGGTGGCTAGTATACCTCACACTAGCTGTATAGCTGTTGTATTGACCTCTGATTATGAGGTATATGTTGGTCGCGGATAGTTTTATGGCCAAGATGGATTAGAAAAGTCCAACTACGACAAAAGAAATCTGGACCGTTAGACCTTAACTCAGGCGTATTTCGCAATTCGAAATGAATCATTGGATGTAATATATATAGCTGGTTCTACTCCAAAATCATATATATATATATATATATATATATGATTTTGGAGTAGAACCAGCTACTTTAGCCACCCAACCCAATATGTCGGGTTGCATGAGCTGGATTTGCAAAATACCACCAGATTGATGGTCGTTTCCCTATTTTAATTCCATTTTTACGATAAATAGTAAGTTTTAGTTTAATTATAACACTTCATCCGTCGTGCTTTAAGAGTTGCGCCCAAGAGAAGTGCTTAGAATAATTAAGAGAACAGCTTGGTGAAGCTAAATAAGGCACTTACTATTTTTGACTGAAAACCTTGGGCACTAGTAGACATCATAACCGTCTATAAGTAGTAAGTTGCGAATTTAGTTATAGTATGATTCTAAAATTTCTCTCATTGCTTGGTATCCCTATTTAAAGAGTTGTGAACTCGTTTATTTCATTCATCAATCAAATTAAGAATTAATTAGAATTTATTTCTATTTTTCTTGCTTTTTTTTCTCGTGAATTCAAGAAGTCTCTGTGAGGTGTCTAGCGAAGCTCCGCGAATTTGGAGTAGTTATCCTTGAGGAAGAGGGTGATCGACCTCATCACGTTCATCCCTACGTGAGTTTCTTTCCTTCCTTTGGGACCGTTATTAAACTTTTCTTAGCCGTGTAGTTTTGGGAAAGATATCATACGTTTAAAAACCCATAATCTAGAAAAAAATTAGCTGCTTTTTTATCAATGATATAGACCATAAGATCAATGGCCTAGATGAAAGAAATATGATTCCCTTTTTATATAATGGTGCATAAAATTAAGTATTTGTACGTGAATGCATTACTTTTAATGTAAATAAGATGTGCAGTGATTATAAATTACTTTATTTATCTCTTATGAGATAAAATAATAATGTTTACATTTTTACACGACTTTAATGTCACAACATGCCAAAAAATATAATGGTTTGAATTGAGATTATTTTAAAAAGTATAATGACTACGTATTAATATTCCTTTTCTAAATATACTTTTGTTCATTTATAGTAAAATTACAAAATTAGCTTTTTTACACTATTTTAATATCATATCATTATTAAAAATATATTATACTGATGATATTATAAGAAAGTATAATGATTACAAATTCATTTACCTCTTATAAATTTATCATATGTGGTTCATCCCCTGTAAAATTATAACATTAGCTTTTTTACATTACTTTATCGTCATATTAGCATAATATAAAATTGTTTTAAATGTAATTAGTATTGTTATTGCACAATGATTGCATGTTTAGAAAGACTAATAATATTTTGAGCGTCCAATCTTACGTGTAAGATCAAAAAAATATATATATTGTATCACGCATAATCTATATATGAACTATAAAACTATAATCAATGGACAATATTTCACACCAGATGACAATATGATGTAGAGCAGGTCGCGGCCACTTTCATGTCCAAGATAAAATGGAGAAGGCCAAGTAGGAGGCAAAAGTCATCAAGATCATCAGAACCATAAAATAGGTATATCTCACATATTAGAATGAGTTACTCGACGTACCATATATAATTTTGAAGTAGGACAAGCTACTTTAGCCAACCAACCCAACTATGCCGGGTTGCCCATGGCGAATTTGCGAGATTCTTTTATATCGACAGTCAAATTCTATATTTATTTTCATTTTTACTACTTTTAATAAGTTTTAGTTTGATTATAACTCTTCATCCGTTGGACTTGAGTTGTGTCCAACATAAAAAGTGTCATTATCAGTGGGTGCCACCTATACCGATATGCAACTTGAATATCATGTGTGAAGTATGCATATGAATTAGAATCGTGGATAAAACATATGCATCAATGTGGGGCCACAAGTGTAATGGATTTTAAAATCTATAAGAAATATTCCTATTTTAGGGATTGGATGATATGATTCTAAATCATTTATGCCGTTTCCAAATGCAGAATGAAATTCCATACCATCTAATCCCACCATTTTTTTTTTTGTAAAATCACAACACGTTTTCTTTATACTGAATAGAAAATTGGGGAACAAACATGCCATAAAACAAACTTACACCATCCTTTCGAACTTGAGTGAGTCACACGTGTGGTAGACGCAAGCTGTTCATGAGTTCAATTCGATCATGTATATTGCTTGCATCAAATATTACTCTAATCTGACCATCGGATCGGCCAAATTCTCCTGACTGTCCATTTTGTACACGTGTATTCTACATGATGATCAATCTGATCGGCCCTATCTTTTTAAGATGGGCCCACCTGACGAGCGTATTGGATGTCCCACACCTTTGCAAGGTCTCTATGCTGGCCACCATCATTGCATGGTAAGCATGCATTTTTAGTTCTAACTAGCTACGCCCATGGTTCGATAATCAATACCGTTGATCAATTGGGTCCCACTAAGATGAAGCATGCTTGAAATTTCTCCTAGATTACAACGTACCAGTTTCTCCATGTTAAATGCAAACCGTCCATCTAACGGCATCGAGAACTCCTAGCAAAGATAAGACTGATACACAGTCCATCCACGGTGGGTCACAACAAAAGACTGAAATAATCTGTGGGGCCCACCGTATTATTTGCGTGACATGAATTGGACCCATCAAGTGAGCACTTAGATGTGGGGCCATCAAAGTACATAGGAGCTGATTTAGTGAGGCTGGGAAACAATGAGTTAGGTGAGACTCTGACCGAATAAGATTTAATCCAGCCACATGCAAAGATACGGTGTACGAAGCATGTTTGAAAATAGTTTGGTATTAGACTAACGTGATATAAGATTCTACCGATGATATCTCGTCACAACAAGTCTCACTATACTCCTTGTTTCTTAGCCCAGTCAATTTTTTTTTTACCGAAAGCACATACCATCCAATGCGTTCATCAGCCGTGCGTCATTGTGCTGGAAGCACACTGCACCCATGTGATCTCAAAACTTAGTAAGGGTTACATGGCTGCAAATTCAAAGGTTTTAGGTGCGATTTTACATCGTTTCCAATGGTGTGGTCCACCTCGGATTCCATTGGATGCAAATTTCACAAAACCTATCACAATGTAACTAAAATCTATAAGGGGTTACTGTGATGTCCATGTAACATTCACCCATGTCATAGCAGATGTTAGGATATGAGCCCAAAAATGATGCAGATCTAGAATTCAAGTGATTCACGTCATAAAAACATGGAGCCAAATGAACCAGCAAACATTTCAAAGAATACCATAGTGCTTATATGCCATCCAACATCTTTACACACGGAATCACACCTAGAGGTAGGAAAACACAAACATCAACATGATCCAAAACCTCTATGGGCCCAAAAAGGTTCCAATGGTGGGCAACCAATTCTCACTCATGTTCATGTGGTGTGATCGAATATTTTTCATTTCTGATGTAGAGCGGATCGCGGACAGTTTCATGACCAAGATGGATCAGAAAAGACCCGGTCGACGACAGAAGTGATCCGGACCATTGGACCTTAGACTGACCGAATAAGATTTAATCCGGCCACATGCAAAGATATGGTGTACGAAGCATGTTTGAAAATAGTCCGGTATTAGACTAACGTAATATAAGATTCTACCGATGATATCTCGTCACAACAAGTCTCACTATACTCCTTGTTTCTTAGCCCAGTCAATTTTTTTTTTACCGAAAGCACATACCATCCAATGCGTTCATCAGCCGTGCGTCATTGTGCTGGAAGCACACTGCACCCATGTGATCTCAAAACTTAGTAAGGGTTACATGGCTGCAAATTCAAAGGTTTTAGGTGCGATTTTACATCGTTTCCAATGGTGTGGTCCACCTCAGATTCCATTGGATGCAAATTTCACAAAACCTATCACAATGTGACTAAAATCTATAAGGGGTTACTGTGATGTCCATGTAACATTCACCCATGTCATAGCAAATGTTAGGATATGAGCCCAAAAATGAGGCAGCTCTAGAATTCAAGTGATTCATGTCATAAAAACATGGAGCCAAATGAACCAGCAAACATTTCAAAGAATACCATAGTGCTCATATGCCATCCAACATCTTTACACGCGGAATCACACCTAGAGGTAGGAAAACACAAACATCAACATGATCCAAAACCTCTATGGGCCCAAAAAGGTTCCAATGGTGGGTAACCAATTCTCACTCATGTTCATGTGGTGTGATCGAATATTTTTCATTTCTTACCTCACATTCTAACACAAGCCGGCACAATAAATAAACAAATCAAATATACACGACCTACATTGCTTTTGGTTACAAAGGTTACCTACAATCTAATGCCAGAAAGGGTGTGAGGAGGACACTCATTGTCTTCCTCAAGTATGCGAAATTGTGAATCCACGATGTTATTTTTGAATGCACAAGATAAAAAGAAATTTTTGAAATTTTATTAACCAATAATGCTCATGCTTCTCAATTACAACACTTGTAAAGAAAAACAAAAACTCTAAGTAGGAATTTTAATTCAACTAAATGAGAATTTAGTTGAAAAAACAAATCATAATTTAATCATGCCAAATGATTCCTAACATAATTAGAAGTAATTCCTAAAAAGATTGCACATATTAAAACTCGAAATATCTAAACTAAAACTCACTAAAATTAGTAAGATATTTCTAAAACTTTAATTTAACATTGGAATGAAGTGTTTTATTACAAAATGGATTAATGCAACCCACTTATAGGGTCAGTTGACCTAAATGGCCTATATTATAGTAAAACTTCATAGGCCATGCATCACATTATAATACTCAGATAAAAAGTTATGGTTGATTTACTGTTCACAATTTAAATAACAATTTCTTATTATCTATAATGAATATTTTTTAATCTAGACACATTTGGGACCTGGTTACATCATCCCTTATGTAAGAGTGAGCTCGGATCTATGAACTACGTCCACTTCCATTTGGTCTTCTTTCCATCCAGCTATACCAAGAAAGATATGCAGCGTGTTATCATAATCAAGCCTCACAAGTAATTCACATCAATCAAAAATTAAGTTGGGCCATACCATAAAAACTTCTTTGTATTTGAGTTCATGTTTCAACATGAACCACAGCAATAAATGGACAAATCAAATATAAGATCTACTATGCTTTTGGTTACAAGGGTTGTTGTAGTTAGGTCCCAAGTATTTTGCCTTCAATCCAAAACTAAGGTGGGCCACACAATATAATCTTCTTCATATTTTACCTCACATTCCAACATGAGCTGACGCAATGCTTCAAATGGACAAATCAAATGTAAGACCTAGAGTGCTTTTGATTACAAAGGCTCACTGAGTCCGCTCACAAGTAATTCACCTCCGATCCAAAACTAAGGTGGACCACACCATATAATTTTCTTCCTATTTTACCTCACCTTCTAATATAATAGGATGAAACAAATATACAAATCAAACAAATATACAAATATACTTATAAGGACTCTCCTTAATCAGGTGTAAATATTTATTCTCTAATTTAAAACAAAAGATGAATTATATCATAAATTTTTTTATATTTTATTTTTTATTTTAATATGAGCCGGCAACAAATGAATAAATTATACATGAGACACTTTTTATCGTGATTTTGGTCAAATGTCAGGTCACAAGTAATTCACTGCCAATCCAAAACTAATGCGGGCCACACCATAGAATTTATGTGAAACTTTTATATAAAATTCAGGTCCTTTTGGATGAGATGATTTCCAGGACATTTGGTATACAAGATAAGGCCCAACTGATGAACGGAGTAGATGTAACGAAAATGTGAGCCCCATAGAGTAATGTGTATCAGCAGCAGCGTAAAACAGCTGCAATAGAGTATTCCGGTTACAAAATTAATGGATGGTTTGGATCATGAAACCATGGACCCCACTTCTAGAATCGACAACGCGTGTATATTGTACCAAGATGCGGAGAGAGAGAGGTAGCTTCGATAAACGCGTAAAAGGCAAGTGAGCGTGCGTTATAACGAGAGAGAGAGAGAGAGAGAGAGAGAGAGGAATATATGATGATGATTTCGTTTTGCCGACTTTAATGACTTAAAAGTAGCGAAAAAGTAGAGGCTCTGCCATCAACCGAACCCAACGTTAGAGAGAGAGAGAGAGATATCAGAGATGTTTCTCTTTATCTCTCTAACTTTCTCTCTGTATTGGATATAGGAGTATAGAGAATGAAAAAGCAGAGTAAAAAATAGGAGCGAAAGGAAAAGGTGAATTCCGTGCGCTCTGCCTTTTTACAGGCAGCGGTTGCGTGTGAAAAAGCAGATATTTGGTTGAAGAAAGAGAAACCAACCCCCACTCGCTTTTTTCAAATTTTTTTTAAAGAAAGATAGTCAGGAAAGGTAGAGAGAGAGGGCACAGTCAATCGTCGGTCAGCAGCTGAGAGAGAGAGAGAGAGGAGAAGTAGACGGGGGAAAGGAGAGCACAGATGGCACTGTCCCAGAAAGCAATGTCTGGAAATCCTCACAACACCTCTCTCTCTCTCTCTCTCACACAGAGATCCAACGAGGTAAATATAAGATGAATTGAAACAAAATTCTCTCTTTCAAATGCTTTCAGACAAAAACCCAATTGCATTTTCATCTCTCTCTACCTATAAAAGCAAAACCCAACTGCAATTTCTTCTCTCTCTCCCTCTCTCTCTCTCTCTCTCTAAAGAAAAACCCTTTTGCAATTTTCATCTATTGCTCTCTTGAGAACAAAACCCAATAGAAATTTTCATCTATTTCTCTATTGAGAACAAAACCCAGTTGCAATTTTCCTCTATTCTCTCTCTCTCTCTAAAAAAATGCTTTCAAAGGAAAAGGTGAAAACCCAACTTGGCTTTTTTTCATCTACCTTCTTTCTTGCTTTGGGTTACAGATAGTGCTGTTTTCCATTTCGAGGTTTATCGGTTTCCCTTTCTCACTTGGTGTAATTTCTATCTTTTTACCGCTTTTGTTTTTGTTGGGTATTTGAGAAGCTGCTATTGAAAATTGAAAAGAAAAACAAAGGCGGTGTTCATCGCCGGAGGCTCTCTGAGACGGTGAGAGATGCAATTTTCGTGAAGTAGAACATTTTATCTTTCCTTTTCTATTGAATTCTCGCCGAAAGAACTCTAGATCTGATTTGGGTCCTCCGCATATCACTTTAACGGTCTGATTCGTTGTCTGGAGCCAGTGAATTTTCCTTGAAAGTGAGGATTCTTTCCGAATCGAAACGTTCCCACAGCCGAAAATCAGCTTCAAGCTGCCAGAAAGGGGATTCTTGCTTGTAGGAAAATTGCAAAGGAGGAGGAGAAAAGGAGGGATTTGGGTCTTTCGCTATTTGAGATGATGTCTTTGAAGCTCTTATTGGATTTGAAGGATTTTAAGTACGGGTTGAAGCTTCAGCTGTAGATTGGAATCCGAAGAAACGTCGATTGATAAGGTTTCAAGATCGAAAATCGAATTCTGAGTGATTTCAGTTTGGGGGATTCTTGTTTTGGATTGAAAAGGTATTGAATTCGGGAGCGATGAGAGCCGGATTAAGCACGATCCAGCAAACCCTAACGCCGGAGGCGGCGAGCGTCCTCAACCATTCGATTGCAGAGGCCGCCCGTCGGAACCACGGTCAGACCACCCCGCTCCATGTCGCTGCCACACTCCTTGCCTCGCCGTCAGGGTACCTCCGGCAGGCCTGCATACGGTCTCACCCAAATTCATCACACCCGCTCCAATGCCGGGCGCTCGAGCTCTGCTTCAGCGTCGCCCTGGAACGGCTCCCGTCTGCCCAGAACCTCTCACCAGGCCTGGAGCCGCCAATCTCAAACGCACTGATGGCGGCCCTCAAGCGTGCCCAGGCCCACCAGCGACGTGGCTGCCCAGAGCAGCAGCAGCAACCTCTCTTGGCAGTGAAGGTTGAGCTCGAGCAGCTCATCGTGTCGATCCTTGATGACCCGAGTGTCAGCCGGGTCATGCGAGAGGCAAGCTTCTCGAGCCCTGCCGTCAAGGCCACCATTGAGCAGTCATTAAATTCAGCTGGCACTGCGAGCTCAGGGGCAATTGGTGGGGGGCTGGGATTCCGCCCAGCCCCGCTGGTGAACCGGAATCTGTATCTGAACCCTCGGCTGCAGCAGGGGAGCCTCGAGCCAACCGGGCAGCAGAGGAAGGAGGAGGTGAAGCGAGTTATCGATATTATGTTGAGATCAAAGAAACGGAATCCGGTTTTGGTTGGGGAATCAGAGCCGGAGGCGGTGATGAGAGAGCTCCTTCAGAAGATTGAGAAGAGGGAAATAGGTGAAGGACTGCTTCAGAATGTACAGGTGGTATCTTTGGAAAAGGAATTTGGGTCTGATCGGTCGCAGATCCCAGCAAAGCTGATTGAATTGGGGAATTCATTCGAGACTCGAATCAATAGCGGTGGCGGCGTGATTCTTGATTTAGGGGACTTGAAGTGGCTCGTCGAGCAGCCAGCGGGGTTTGGTGTTACGGGCACAGGCCCGCTTCAGCAGATTGTATCAGAGGCAGGCCGCACAGCAGTCGCAGAGATGGGGAAGCTGCTGACAAGGTTCGGAGAGGGAGGCGGTAGTGGTGGTCGGCTATGGCTGATCGGGACCGCGACGTGTGAGACCTATCTGCGGTGCCAGGTCTATCATCCGTCGATGGAGAATGATTGGGACCTGCAGGCGGTTCCAATTGCTGCGAGATCGCCAGTTCCGGCACTATTTTCGAGGTGGGTTTTTCTCACTTTCTTTAATTCTGCAATCAAAGTTCTTCAAGTTTGATATTAGCTTACCTTTGATTAATGGATGCAATGTTTTCTACTTGCATAGATGACTTCTAGTTTTGGTTTCTTTTCTAAGAACAGAATCATCTCATGTGGGTAGTTCAAAATCAACAGAGATTAGGAAAACAACAGCATTTCTTCTTTTGATGAGAATTGAACAGGCATCTTCCTAAGTAGACAATAGCAGTTGGAAGGTTCTTCTCTTTCTTCATTTATAGACCACAGAGCTTGTTGTATGGTGAAAATTCCTATTGTGGCGACGCTTAAAACTGTGTTTGGATGTTCTCAAATGCCCAAATTGGGAATTCATGAAAACGGTTCAAACCCATTTTTTGGAGACTAGGAACACAACACATTTCTTCTTGTGATGAGGATTGAGCATTCATCTTCCTAAATAGACTATTGCAGTTCAAAGGTTCTGTTTCTTCATTTATAGACCACAGAGCTTGTTCTATGGTGAAAATTCCTTTTGTGGCAACACTTAATCTGTGTATGGATGTTCTTGAAACAGCCCAAATCAGGAATTCATGGAAAACAGTTCAGACCCATTTTTGGAGATAGGAAAACAATAGCATTTCTTCTTGTGATGAGGATTAAGCATGCATCTTCCCATTTTTTTAGTCAATTGCAGTTCAAAGGTTCTCCTCTTTCTTCACATATAGACCACAACCTTGTACTATGATAAATTTTATTGTGGCAGCACTTAATCTGTGTTTGGATGTTCTTGATAAATTTTTATTATGGCAGCACTTAATCTGTGTTTGGATGTTCTTGAAACCGCCCAAATTGGTAAATCGCAGAAATGGTCCAGACCCAGTTTTGGAGATTAGGGAAACAACAGCATTTCTTCTTGCGTTGGGGACTGAGCAACCATCTTTCCATTTAAGTAGAGAATTTACAGTTTCATAGTTTCTTCTTATGGTGAATTACTGCTGTAGTTCAACTCAAAGCTACATTTGAATGTTCTCCAAACTGCCCAAATCGGGAATTCATGGAAAATGGTCCGAACAGAATTTTCCATGCAATCTCAATTGGGGGCTTCAGCCAATGTGCTGATGCTTAAACCTGTCTATCTGTTTGCATTTGGGAGCCCACCCCAGATGACGTGCCGACAGATGCTTATATCCCACAATTTTGTTGGGGCCCAAACACAGATTTAGACAATTCGAGTTACAGAATCTGTAGACGAGATGGATTTCGGGCAACCTCTTGCATGATTTGGGTAATACAGAGCATGTATTTTTTACCCACAATTTTGCCATGTTTCTAATCAAGATTGATTTCAAACACCATCTTGCTTGATCTCTAACAGAAGCATTCTTTTGGAAAAGATTAAAGGAGTAATTTTTTATTTTTTATTTTATACTTTCAGGCTCGGCAGCAATGGAATTCTAAGCAGCTCAGTCGGGTCTCTCACCCCTTTGAAGGGTTTTCCGATGGTGGGAGCTCCTCTCCCATCAAGACGCCCATCTGAGAACTCAGATCCATCCCGAGGAAGTAGCTGTTGCCCGGCTTGTATGGGGAACTACGAGCAAGAACTGGCCAAACTCAGCATGGAGTTTGAGAAATCCTCTTCGGATGCCAAAACAGAAGCGCGGCCCACCTTGCCACAATGGATGCAGATTGTAAAGCAGAACAATGCAGATTCCAAACTGGCCGATCAACCGCAGGTATGTGCTTATAAATGTATTACTTCGATTCTTGAACTTCTAAATTCTATCATCGAGAGGAGTTTCTGTACTAAATTCCTTGATTTTCGACCGTCGTTGTGCGTCTTACAGACTAAGGATCAAGAACTCGCCTGGAAGCAGAAGACTGAAGAATTGCAGAAGAAATGGAATGAAACGTGCCGTCATCTCCACCCCAGTTTCCATTCAGTTGCTGGGTCCCTAAGGCCGGCAACGATGGCCCAGCCGGTCCCAAGCTTATACAATCCCAATCTGACCGGGCGCCAGCCTTTCCAACCCAAGTTACAGCTCACCCGTACCCTACCCACCTTGCAGATGGGCCACATTCCTCAATCAAATCCAACCAACCATCCAGTCACCCCGCCTGGAAGCCCCGTAAGGACTGACCTTGCTCTTGGGCGGCAAAAGATCCCCGAGAATTCTGTAGAGAAAACCCACAAAGAGCGGATCAAGGATTTTGCAGGCTGCATTCCTTCTGAATGGCAGGACGGGTTATCCAACCAGCAGGGTGAGAAGCAGGCCAATGCATTGGACGCTGACTCTTTCAAGAGGATTTTCAAGGGCCTCACGGAGAAGGTTGGGTGGCAGCCAGAAGCTGCATCAGAAGTGGCCATGACGATCATACGGTGCAAATCTGGCAATGGGAAACGGCGTGGGCCAGGGGCAAAAGGCGACACATGGTTGCTGTTCCTTGGCCCTGATAAGGTTGGTAAGAAGAAGATGGCATTGGCGTTGTCGGAGCTGGTGTGTGGCACCAATCCAATCACCATCCATCTTGGGTCACGGTCAGGCGATGACGAGGAATCAGGTGTGAATTTCCGTGGGAAGACAGTGCTTGATCGGATAGTGGAGGCAGTGCGGCGGAACCCCTTCTCAGTGGTCGTGCTCGAGGACATGGACCGCGCTGATATGCTAGTCCACAGCAGCATCAAGCGTGCGGTGGAGAAGGGACGGCTGACAGATTCGCATGGGCGGGAGGTCGGGCTGGGGAGTGTGATCTTCATCCTAACCGCCGATTGGTGGCCAGAGAATCTCAAGGGCCCACCAAATTCTACCCCACACAGTGAGGAGAAGCTCATGGCAGTGGCGAGCCACGGGTGGCAGCTGCAGATAATGGTCAGTGGGAAGACGGGCAAGCGCCGGGCTGAATGGGGGTGGGACGCTGATGATGACAGGCCCACAAAGCCAAGGAAAGAACCCAGCTCGCCCGGACCGGGCCTGTCGATCGACCTCAATTTAGCAGCAGATGTCACCACTGATGAGGATGGTGCTGAAGGGTCCCGCAATTCAAGCGATCTGACCGTTGAGCACGGGCATGATCGCGGCAGCGGCCCAGCGAACAGATGGATGTTACCGCCGCTGTCAATGCCACCCACCGAGATTATTGAATTGGTCGATGAGAGGATCGTTTTCAAGCCGGTCGACTTCGGCCCACTCCGGGCGAAGGTGGCCACGACGATCGCCAACAGATTTTCCAGCATCGTGGGCGATGGACGGTCGATCCAGGTGGGGGATGAGGTGCTGGACCGGATCGTGGGTGGGGCATGGTTCGGTGGGGCCGGTTTGGATGAGTGGGTGGACCGGGTTCTGGTCCCCGGTTTCCAGCAGTTGAAGGGGCGAGTACCGTTGGGCGATGACTGTACGGTCGTGAAGCTGGTGCCGGTGAAGGGCGGGCACGTGCCGGTTCCGGAGGCGAGGAAGGATGGGGATTGGCTGCCGAGTAAGATTAATGTCGTTGTAGAAGGGCTGTAGCCGGTAAGAAATGCGAAGCGTAATTTCAGGAATTTTTGGGGGTAGAGATGTAAATATGTTCACGGGGTCTGGGGTAGTTTTTTTTTCTTTAATTTGGATTTTCAGATTTATTTTATTACTATTGTTATTAATGTGGATGATTAATAACTAATAAGATTTTCTCTCTCTCTCTCTCTCTCTCTCTCTCTCTCTCTGCACTGGATTTGGTGAGTGGCCCACCTTCTGATGTTTCAAATCACGACCGTCCAATGTAATCTGTTATCACTTGATCTCAGCATTTGAGAGAAACTTTGAACCAGGAGAGCAATAATGATGTGTCTATACAGATCATTGCATATGTCCACATGGTTGGACCATGAACGTACGGTTATGATGGATCCTCACTGCATTGCAGGACTGATTGGTGGGACCCCATATCTGCATCTGATCAACTGCATGTATTTTGAGCATTGGATTTATTCACGTGGCTGTGTCAAATCTACCAACCATTGGATGAACACATAAATAAATTGTGGTCCGCATAAGGTATACGGTGTTAACGTCACGTACGATGACACACATCTCCAAAATTCAACCCTTGAAAAGATATCATCTCCTTCGCAAGGTCTTACAATGGTAAGGAAAGCTTAAACCATGTTAATCTCATTTGTAGCTGTTCGTGTTCTAGCATCCTATATGTGCCCCATCAGTTATCCTAAGATATTCATGTGTCACATTCCATTCTCATTACAAAACAATTACTTAAAGATAGTGTGACTCAAATAATATATTTCGACTTGTATTCAAAAAACACTTAATTATAACTATTTTATTTACCTGTCTCACTGAACTTAACTGTAAAAGTAGCCAATCACCGCTGGTAGAGGTGGGCATCGAGTCGAGTCGGACCAAGTTAGGTCCAACCCGACTCGATTCGGTTTTGTCAACTACATGTCCCGAACTCAATCCGACTCGAGACCAAGTCCAGCAGGCCTGACTCGATCCGAAACGATTCGTAACTGGGCTAACCCAAACCGTGTTCGACTCGATCAGAGAAACCAATTCAGATCAAGTTGGGTACAATTCAGATCGGGTCTTTTGTTTTATTTTATTTTTTAAAAAAAAAAAAATTTAATTTCAAAATGGAAAATTTTCAAAAAATTGTAAAAAAAAAGAAAAAAAAAAAGAAAAAAAAAATTAAGGGTAACTTTCCTAAATTAATAAATAACTAATTATACATATTTAAAATATATTTGAGAGAAATAAATTAAATTAAATAACAAGTGCTTAAATCTTGATCTTTCGACTTCTAAGAGAGGGAATGTTAGGGGGGGGGGGGAGAAGAGAGAGAGAGAGAGAGAGAGAGAGAGAGAGAGAGAGACCACTTAGTGTGGAAATATGAGAGAGAGAGAGAGACAGAGAGTGTCTATACATCGCATATGTGATTGCATATTTTTCCATATGCAACATATGTGATCGCATATGTGCATATGCAATCACACATGACAAATCCAATTTGGAATAATCACAAAATAGTGTTGGGTTCTTATGGTGGGTTGAGCAAAAAGGAATTTAGGTGGGGTTAGGGTTAGAAACATTGGGCTGGATTTTCAAGTTGGGTCGTATACTCCTATTGAGGGCAGATTGGGCACTTAAAGATTGATTGTGGTACACGTACAAATATAGAGAGCTTTAACTAAAACAATCACGCATCTACACACTTGGCACGCAATGGATCATTTAACTATTATTTAGGAGATTTCATGAAGCATCATCCATGGTGAGACACATGATATCAATACGTTGGACCATTTAGCTAGGTCATTCAACTGTTAAAATATCACAGATCTAACTTCCAAAGTAAATAAACTACGTCCATAAAATGAACAAAGTAAATAAACGTAACATGCACATACAGACAAATAAAATTTTCATACATTTAATAACCTTTATATGATAAATGTCTTTGTAGCGTGTAACCAGATGAACCTTGTCCGTAATAGTAACCCCCTCCTCCACCTCCACCTTCATCGCCAGAATCATCATTTAGTTCTCTTTTTACGGCTTCAACTGCAGGAGAACTCTGGGTTGACTCCGAACTGGAGGTATTCAAAAGATGGTCGTTTACCTCTGCTGAATTGGATGGGGGGATGTCTTACTATCGTCCTCATTCATATATTGAACAAGTTTTTTCAGCTGCTTTTTATGATTCGATTTGTACGAAATTCCCACCCACCTAGAAAATGCTGCGAGACTTTTAAGAAACTTTGATTATTTACTCGTACCTGCTTCATCATCATATTATCTCAGAAGAAGTAGATGTTGTTGCCTGGTCCTGGATGTCATTTTCAAACTTTCTTTTATGGTTTTTTTATGATCTTGTTCTTTTTATTCCCTTAAAAGTCTCTCTTGTTCTTCTTCTCTACTAACTGTGGAGAGCATGGAGGCGGTTCCTCTGCTTAACCCTTCTTCATTTATAATAGGTCTACTTGTATATATTATGTAGTTGGTTGTATTGGTTGTAATTGTAGGAAGAGGAGTATAAAAAGTTTTTGTATTTAAGTCAAGAATGGCTCGAAATAAATTTCAGACTTTCTGAGGAGCTTTGCTACATGGTGCAGGGTCTCCTCCCCAACAAGCCAAATATAATTTCAGCTAATTTGTTTTATTTGTAAATTGTTTTCCGCACAACTTGTATTGTAAGCTTATCTTTCCATCTTGGAAGTAGACTTGAACTCCATAATCTCAAATATATGTCAATGCATTATCTTCTTATGACATATCTACAAGTATATATTTTAAAAGAAAAATAATTTGTTAAGTTAAGGCAACATAAAAATAAAAATAAATAAATAAAGTTATAGTGAAGAATAAACGCAATTAGCCAACCATATAATATGAGATTTAAGCAACATTAACTAATTGAATAGTATAAATGAAAAGAAAGAAATATCCATCCACCCATAAAATATTACAATTTAAGCCATCAAAAAATAATTACAAATATCATGTTGTAACTTGTAAGCAAATGCAAGAGAAATATAAGGCAGTGTATTATCTTACAATTCATGCAGGTATTATCTCATCTTGCTTGTCACTCTCCTCTTCCTCGAACTTCTCATCAACAGAGTTCCATTTCCCCCTGATCAGACGCAACCAATCCTATGTACGAGTTCTTCAACCAATTATGGTGTAAGTGAGCTTCGATACTTGTTCACAACCTTACTTCCCTTACTAAAGGCAAATTCTGAAGCTACGATTGAAATTGGAATTGATAATATGTCTCGTGCCATTAACGAAAGCACAAGGTATTGCGAATTACGAGATTTCGTCTTCCACCAGTCCAAAACATGAAATTCATTGCCTTTGTATTTTACAAGTGACTTCTTGAAATAGTTTTCAATTTCTTATTGGGGTGTCTACGTTTAAGTCTCATTTTGTGCCATGAAAGACATGAAATCATCGATCGTTTCTCGTGGTTCATCAACAGTAAAACTAGAACCCACTTGAGGAGTTTTGTCTTTTGTAGCGCCCATATAGAAATTGTACGTATAACGCCCCGACTTTTTAGGACCCAAATATATGACTTATTTCCCAAAAACCCGAGTGTTAGCCTTAAAGGATGGTCAAATTCAAGTATATTTTTTTTTCAACTATCAAAGTAAGCAAATGAGCGTAGAATGGACAAGTAAGCATAAATGAAAAGTTACAATTACATTTAGAATAAACAAGAGATTGCCCATAATAACTTATACAAACTAATGTTTCAACGTTAACAATTACAAGATTTACATACATGAGAATTATAAAAGAAAATATATAATCGAAAGCCGCAAGATCGCGCAACTTCCTAAACAAGTGCAACCACTCATCCTTGACCATCATAACGACTCCTCATCAGTCTGAACCTGCATATAACTTAAGCCACCTGTACTACCTATACAATTGTATATTTGATGGCCGAGTGGCCAACTCAGTGTGAATTCCCCTCAAGATTACATACTGCCACATTAGGTAAGCATAGTTATTAAAAAAAATATATACAAAATAATACATGATGCAAGTCTTATTAAATACATGGATGCGTGAATGCAGTCACGCCCCGGGGATGCTCATCCGTGCAGAATTTGGACTCTCACCCATGCGAATCATCGACCTTGGAAAATCATCCAGTCGAAACAATATATCGATAATCAGTGGTCTGGGAGCTAGCGAAACGATACCCCAATGATCCTAAGGACACGTGCTATAGCATCCAGAATTAGCCACCCGTCATCGCCAATATGCTGTGGATGCATGATTAGTCAAACCATTATTAGTGCAGTTACAATCAGCCAATTTAAATAAGCTCAAGGTCACTACGGGGGCTCGTCACCAGCGTAGGCCAACAGCTCGGGTATAGGTCTCATACCACCATCCCCGACTCATGAGACTACCATCTTAGGATGTTTAATGGAACCCCGTCGACTAGTGACCAATCATATTACAGTATACAGGGCTTACCATCACATGGTTTCATGGTATAAAACATCAAACCCATATAGAAAAAATACCAGAATAAAGCCACATAGGGCTATATCAAAACAAGCCACATAGGGCAAATATCAAAATAGGCCACATAGGGCAAGTATCAACACCATGCGATAAAAGACCATCCTTAGAAACCATTGAACACAACAACCCTGGATGGTAGACCCACATCAATGGTCAATTTAAACCACCATTTAATAACCACTAAGTCGAAAGTCCATTACAATCACAACCAGTCAAGTTACATCCTAAATATGGGTGTACATTTATAGGTGGGGGTTTCCCACTGATGTACCAGCTTAAGTTCCATAAACAATCCACAAATAATCCACAAGCATGAATAAATATGTAGGATAAACATTAAGCATGTAATGTTGTAATTCAATTCCAACAATTAACACATGTGACTATGAAATGGAGATATCAATTATAAATTAAAATAAAAAACTATAACTTAAGATAATGGGAAAATGAAAAGCTCAAGGGGAAGAATTATCACCTTTGTCACGCCCCAAACTCAGAAACCGGGCTCACAAAATTCTCGATTGCTGAATCCGACGCCGACGGCCTCCGTAGTACCCCATTCTCGGCTCCCGACACCTATACACCAGGTTCCGATCTTGGGATCCTACAATGAGAATTTCAAACATGATTTTGATTCAGTATAAGTATAACCATAAACATAACCCACGAAAATTAACCACAAAAATACCATCACAAAATCCACTATGATAAAAAACTTTGAATACAATGTGTATGAAAGAGAAATACAATACAATGAAAGTAACAGACACTCCAAAAGCTCGGCTGCACACTCCAACTGCGACGAGGCTATGGCTGCGTCCTGGTGTCACCTGCACGCATCAATCGTGCATAAGCTTATAGAAAACTTAGAGGGTGGTGTAAGTGTGTGCGTGATATGAGCGTGCTCAGAATGTAAAGTCAGAGTAATGCGAAATCATGCTGATGAGTACATGAATGCAAGCAGCCGTATCAAGGCTATGAGGTGCAAGATATGAATACTATCAACCATAACAAGGCCATGTGATGCATGATGCAACTCAAGTATACCAATCCTCATCAAATATCAATACAATTCTCATTCTGGATAATTACCAGGGTTTAATACACTTCAAATGGCACTGCCCCTCTCCTAGCCGCACAATCCAAGTGAGCGTAAGAAATCTCACTATCCGCTTGGCCAATAGTCTGTCAATACCTATCTGGCATGTCGATAGCAGACCCATTTACGAGTTGGTCAAACTCAGCCTAGTAATGCCCCCTAACCTCGGGCGAGTAAGGCCACACCCCTTTCCAACCGACCACGATACAGTGGGAGACGCGGCCTCCTGGTATTCGGCCCTCATGCGCTCATATATCCACTCGGTCTCGACATTAGAGTCATCCTCTGGTACCATCGGGTTTAGAAATTTTTACCTAAGGACATCTATGGCGCTCCGATGCTAGAGACAGTATTTTCGGTATCCAATCCAGTCATCCATGATGTGCCTGTGGAGGCTATGACCCTGATGTCGCTAGGGCATACAATAATCATAATCACACACATGCAAGTGCATGAATCACTCTACCAGACATGCAACAATCCTACACGTACCGTGCGCTCATGTAGGGCAACTCCGCCTATCAAGGAGCCCATAAACAATCTGCCCGAAGGCATATGCTATAATCAGTCACTCCTCATATCAGGCATACATATGATGCGTATGTTCATGAATCATGGATCTATAATAAACATGTTATGTGATGATGGGCTCTGTTCATAACAAAGATGGGCCTAGGCGGGCTACACACTACAAGTATGGGCCTATCATTGGGCCCCAGGGAGAGTCACAATGTGGACATTTAACCAACATTGTACTTACAATGTGGGCTTCAAACTATCATTGCTCCTAAGGCATAGCCCGCTATAAAGGTCAACACATAAACTATGGTGAAATTACATTAAATGGGCTTTATGTACAACCCATTGGGCCTCGACCCATGGGCCGTCAATACATCAAATGGGCCTCATAACATGGGTCTCGTATATATATCAAGGTGGGCCTCAACAACAAGCACAAATACATCAAGATAGGCCAATCACATGGGCCTCATATATATCAAAGTGGGCCACAAATTCATATATATTGTCACCACTGTTATTTGAAGTGTGGTCCAGTTGATCTTTTGATATGATTCATATATATATATATGATTCATATATATATATATGATTATATATATATATAATCATATATATATATATATATGAATCATATCAAAAGATCAACTGGACCACACTTCAAATAACAGTGGTGACAATGATTTCCACCATTAAAATTCCTAAGGCCCACCATAACATTTATTTTCTATCTAATCTGGTCATGAGGTCACACAGACTTGGATTGAGAGGAAAACAAATTTCTTAATAATCCAAACTCTTATGACAACAAAGGAGTTTCAATGGCAGAAGTTCAATCCCCAATGCCTTTTTGCTGGGTGGTCCACTTGATCCTAGATCTGTCTCAGTCTTTAACTCATGCCATAAAATAAGCTTTCAAAATGGTTGGACGACTTGGATGCAACACATGCATTATGGTGGGTCCCATAGATGAATGGCGTGGATGCCATAGGCGGGACCACAGAACTTTGTGACACCACTCCAGTAGCTACTTAGCTGGAGTGAGGTACACCAGCCATCCCACCCTGGGACGGTATGGGATACATACATCAGTGGGTCCCACGTGGGGCCCACCATAATGTTTATCTGCCATCCAAGCCATTGACAAGGTCACACAGACCTTGATGAAAAGGAAAAACAAATTTCATAATGATCCAAAACTTCTGTGACGCTTAAAAAGGTTTCAATGGCAGACATTCAATCCCACTATTTCCTGTGAAGTGGGCCACTTGAGTTACATACACAGCTGATTTTTATGGCGGCCCACAGCTTGAAGGAGGGCCCACAAAATGCACAGTGTAGATGTTCTACACACATCACGGTGGGACCCATAGCTAGGACCGTGGGTCCCTGCATCCAGCGCCCAGGACGCTATTGCGTCCTCTGGTGTCAGCGGCAGCAGCAGGCGCTGCTGCCTATGTTGTTGTTTTTAAAAAAATAGGAATCTTGCAGTTTTTCCCATGTGGGGCCCTCATCAAGTGAATTCACTCCAGCCATTGCATTTTCTAGGTCAAGACCGACCAAACAAGCCCAATATTCAGTATGTTTTGGCTCAAGGTGGGTCCTAGTCAATTTTAATGGTAAAATCAATATTTTCTATGCTATGGCCCGCCAGGAAATCAGATTGGGTTCATTTTTTGGCTCAACGCCTAAAATGATCCGACGAAAAGGATGGACGGATTGGATTAAGAACATACATCAAGGTGGGGCCTACATGAGTGGTCCGCCCAAAAGCTTAAATATAATATATATTTTATTTATTTTTTTTGTTAATCGTTAGTACACACCCATGGCAGTACACGCACACCATGTTAGCCTCCATCACGTCCAGCGTCCAGGGACGCTGGACGGCATGGATATAACACAAGCATCGTGGTGGGTCCCACCTGTACGTGGCCTACCATGCATATATATATTAACATATAAATATAATATATTATATATCATTTAGTCCGGTGTGTGGAACTTCCCACCATCCCTAGAGTGGACGGTATGGATCTCCCTGAAATGGGGTGGGCCACACCATCTGATGGATGGAGTAGATTTAACATATTGGTGGGGCCCACTTCATTCTAAGAGAGGGAGAGAGAGATCAAAATGGGTCCCACCAACAAGTGGGCCCTAACATAAGAATTAACAGTGGACACCCACTCAGTAGCCTCCTTCTTGCTCCCTTGGGCTTATATGCTCCTATGCTTAACTTTTGATGGTGGGGATGAGAGATGAGAGGGTGGGCCACACTTGTTGCTTTGAGATAGTTTGAAAAAGCTTGGACGTATGGAAATTTTGGGGTTGCTTGGGAATGAAGAGAGGGAATGAGAGAGAGAGAGAGGGAAATGATGGGTGAAAAGGGATGGGATGATGGGGTTGTTGTAAGGAAAGGTGATGGGAGGTATGGGTGAGTTTGACTTTTTGTAAAAAGAGGGATGGTTAGGGGAGAGAGAGAGAGTTGACTTATGGAAAAGGAGGGGTGGGTGTTGTACTTGGGGTATGGCTTGTACTTGACATTGATTGATTGATTGATTGATAGGACATGTTATAGAGATTTTCATGAAATTCACAACGCATGGCGTTTCTTCGAAATAAACGTAGGCCCACATCTCCTGGCCTGGGTATCGGTTCGGTGCCCGAGTTACGGCGTTGGAACCGCGGTGACAGCGCGGTCGCTAGGGTACAAGTTTCGAGTCGTGTCGACTCTGATATGCGAGACTCAACTTAGGATCACACGCAAACGTCAGATACGGGTCGAAGGTTGTCGAAATTCGACCAGGAGAACCGCGGATGTAAGACCTGTATCTTAGTCCGTACTGTTCCGTCGACTCCGGCGATCCTTCCCGTCGAAGTCCGGTAATTTGCGACATATAATCAACGTTTGCACGCGACTCTAAGTCGTATTCTTTATAATTGAGTTGGCTTAATCCGAGACTTGTACCATTGTGACCACACCTTCACCGGGGTTCTAAAGCTGTGTCTTGCATACCAATCCGATATCCTGGCAGGGAGATGTGGGCCGGCATTTATTTCGAAGAAAATACCGCGAGCTTGCAATCTCAAGAGAATCTCTACAACATGTCCTATCAATCAATCAATCACCTCATGTCAAGCACAAAGCAACCCATGCTTTCTTTCTCCACAAGTCAAGTAACCACCAGGTCAACTCTTTCTCACCCTCTCTCTTAAACAACCATACATGTCAAGTACACATCACACATCACTCACCCTTTCACCCATCACACTCATCTTTCACTTCTCTTACAACCTTTTCTCTCTCTCTCATTTCTCAACACAACTCCCAAGCTAGCAAAAAAATGCACGTCCATACATTCCAAGAAAAAAATGACTTTGTGTGGCCCACCTTTTCCATCCCAAAAACTTTCATCCTAACCATTCAACTCTCATCACCCTCCATCAAAGTGAAGTACAAGGAGACCGGCGTTCCAACGGACCGAGAAGATCGAACGGTGGGTGCTTCTATAGGCTAGATTGTCATGTTCTTATGATGGGCCAAGTGAGGCCTACCGATCGATGGTATATATCTCTCTTTGGACCCTAAGATGTGGCCGATGGCCCACCTTGATTATCAATGTCATTCCATGATGGGGCCATTCTCCATGGGCCCCATCATGATGTTTACTTTCTAGTTTAAAAAGGGGTCATCTAGACCTTCTATTTCAGTAGAGAAAGGATCTCCACCATTGATTTTGATCGGTGGGCCCATATAAAATGGGACCCACTTGATGTATGTTATAGATTATGCAAGGGAGGGCCCATAGTATCGGGGTCCCTCCATCATCACGTGTCTTTCTTTCTCTCTCTCTCCCTCTCTCTTTCATATTTTTGGTATGATGATGTAGCCGTGTGGCCCACCCGGATGGACCCCACCATAAGGTAGGTATTTTTATCCAAGTCATCTATTGGTAGGGCCCACTTTATAAGCGTTGTACCCACACCACCTGTAACAACCCTAAATTTTAGTACATTATAAAAAAACTAAATTAAATATCTAAAGATTTTATTTTTAAATAAAAAATAAAAATAAGTCAATAGTTGAGTTGGTAGCGAAATTCTTAATTGAGAGAGAGGTTTAGGAATCGATTCTTGAAGTAGTAATAATAAATTTTTTATTAAATATCATAAAAAAATTTAAATTCAGGATAAGGGAGGATGTGCTCATCTTATCTTATGAAAATTTTCTTTAAAAAGGAATACGGAAGGTTTCTGTATGAAAAAAAAAAAAGGAAATAGGAAGCCCTAAAGTAAAAGGAAGAGGAAATTTTAAGAAGGCTTGATTAGGTAAGTTCTAATCGTTAGATCTTTTAAACTTTTCATTATGTTGTTAATTTCTTCTTGATCTATACAATGGATTGCGTGGATCATCCACACCATCATTGTATAGGTGTATAGAGTCAATTTTAATAAAGTGATATTTTTATGATTTCGGTTTAATTAGTAATATCTTAGGAATAAATTAAATGAACGGAATCTGATTGTGCTAAGATAGATCTGTACAGATTATATGATCCTTAAGGCCAAAATATACAAGGGCCATAATTTTTAGATCAATCTAATAATCAGATAGGCCACATTAGTCATATCTAAAAGTGTTTAATAAAGGAATCTTAGATTTTTGCGCAAGTGTTGGTATCATTTGGCGTAGAAGGTCAAGATGGGTCATTGTATGTGTAGTTAGATCCACACCATCCATCTAATGTGTAGAGGCAAAATATAATAATACCTCAAGAATCTGGATGATCCAATCATCCGGTGGGCCACCCCGATTAATTATTTGACATTCAATTTCAAGATCTTAAAAAGAAAATTTAAATCTTGATAATTAAATTTACATAAACATATAATTTTAATTATTTAATTACTTTAGATTTGGCCACTTAGAATGTTAATTAAAGGTGGACACCCCCATGTAATACAAATAAATGAATAATAATATCGTTGATATAATTGATAGGACAACGGAATTCAAATCAACCTAATTACATTGCAAAGTCAATACTACCAAACTCAGGTGAGTAACCCAACTTGTCTCATAATTCATTAAAATTAAAATAAATCATTGTGATTGTTTGATTGATTTACTAGTTTGAATAATTTGATATGATAATTATACGATAAATTTATATGTAAACATTTTAATCGAGACAGCTATGTCAAATATGAAAAATATGCATTTACATATCATCCCTCATTCATTGCATTGCATAATGCATGGTCGATCCTAGGGGCCCTCCCTAGAAGAAATGTTGATCCTGGTAAAGCGTTACCAGATGCGGGCTATGTCCAAGCCTATTGAAAGGTGGAAGCCTACCCAACGGGTGGATGCGGGTTGACGACCTCCAACTCAAGCAGATGGACGATCATCCCATCTGATGCATTCATACATCATTTTACATTCATATCATTGTACATGTATTTATATATTATTTTAATTGTTGTGATTATAAACCATGCTGGATTATATCACTAAGCCTGGCCAACTTACATTTTTATTGATGGAAAAATCGTACAGAGGAGCTATTAGCAGATGACGTGACGCAAGAACCGAAAGGATCTACTGTACCTGAACACGACCCACCTGAAACATGAGCATAGTTATCTGAAAATGAAGTGGCGGCATTAGACACTTTTTGATTATATGTTTTATTTTGTTAGCATAGTTTAATAATGCATACTAGTATTTATTTTGAGACTTTAAGCAATTATTTAGATTTATTTCTTTAAAATAATGTTAGCATGGAATAAATATCATTATAGTATAATGGTATAATAAGTGAATGATTTTAAGGTTCATTTTATTTTAAAGGTCGTCAAGATTTATATATGTTTAGTTGATTGGTGCTAAGTATTATGTATGTGTGATTGAGATTATAGTGGACCTTATATTGAATATAATTATCATCTCTGATTAAATCGATTAAGGAATTAAATTAGTACACTTTGTGTACAAGTTACGAACTGAAACTCGGGTCTGAGGGTGCACACTCTATACCCGAATTTTGGGGCGTGACACCACCCATCATTTGGTGGCCCACATGTGCAGCCCACTTGAAATGCACAACCGTCCAGTGTCCAGATTGAATGGAAAATACAAATATTAGCTTGGTGTAATGCATTTGGGGTGGGCCATTTGCGTAGACCCTACCTTGATGCATGTTGTTAATCCACGTCGTCCATTCCATTCTCTAAATCATTTTACCCATTGAACCGAAAAATGAAGTTGATTCGAGTATCTAGTGGGCCATAGCATAGAAAACAGTGATTTTCACCGTTTAAATTCACCTTAACTTTTCTACACGCCGAAAGATGCCCAATATTGGGCTTGTTGGATTGGTTTTGGACTATAGAATCCATTAGGTGAGATGGATTCTTCCGATGCAGGCACCACGCATGAAAAACAGCGAGATTTCACGATTTCAAAAAAAAACAAATATGCAGCAAACGCTCCTGCCGCCGAAGGCGCAGGCAGCGCCTGTGGCATGTAGGTGGGCGGACGACAGCAGACCCACGGTCCAGCTATGGGCCCCACCATGATGTGTTTTTTGTATATCCACACCATCCATTTTGTAGGCCCTTAAGGCAGTAGGCTGCCCTCTAAAAATCAGCCACATCCAAAGCTCAGGTGGCCCACATCATAGGAAATAGTGGGGTTGAACTGTCTGCCATTGAAACCCACTTTTGGGTTCACAGAAGTTTTAAATCAATATGAAATTTGTTTTTACTCTTCATTTAGGTCTGTGTGACCTTATGAACAGATTGGATGGCTTATAAACATTATGGCGGGCCCCACGTGGGACCCACAATGATATATGTGTTTTATTCCCACCGTGCCCACAGTGATGTATGTATTCTATCCACACCGTCCATTGCTGTGGACGGTGGAACCCACCTAGATGTATGTGTTTTATCAATGCCGTCCAGCTGCTGGACGACTAGTGGACCCCACCAAAATGTATGTGTTTTATATATGTCGTTCAGCCACTTTAGCTGGCTACTAGACGGCAGGGGGACCCCACCATGTGGTATATGTTTCATCCATGCCGTCCTTCCATATGGGACCCACCCCACGTGTGGGCTGCACCTATGATATATATATACGTGTGTGTGTGTGTATGTATATATATATATATATATATATATATATATATATATATATATATTATATTGTATATATTATATATATTATATATATATCATTTATATATTATATTATATAATGTATACATGATGGTGGGCCTTTATGGCACCCACCATGATGCTTGTGTGCATCCAAATTGTCTAACCATTTTGAAAGCTCACTTTACGAACCCTACCATTTAATGTAGTGGTCAATGACGTCCACTGTTCAAAATTTCTAAATGGTGGAAATCTTTATCACCACTTTTATTTGGCTGTGGCTCATTTGATGTACATATGGGGCCCAATTGGTATGGCCCATTTGGTATATACATAAGGCCCATTTGAGGAGGCCCACCTTGATGTATTGGTGGCCTGTTGTTGAGGCCCACCTTGATATTTATGAGGCCCATTTTGATGTATTAGGGCCCATGGGTTGAGGCCCATTTGATGTATTTGAGGCCCATGGGTCGAGGCCCAATGGGATGCATGCAAGGTCTATTGCATTGTGTGATTCCACCCTGGGTTATGTAATGACATTTATAGCGGGTCATGCCTTGGGAGCAATGTTGGTTTGACGTCCACATTGTAAAAATAATGTTGGTTAAATGTCTACATTATAACTCTCCTTAGGGCCCATTGATAGGCCCATACTTGTTGTGTGTAGGCCATCAAGGCCCATCTTCGTTATGAGGATAGTTCATCACTATATAAAATACTTAGTATAACTCCATGATTCATGCCCATACGCATCATATTTGTGCCTGATATGAGGAATGTTTGATTATAGCATACGTCATTAGGCAGACTATTTACGGGACTCCTTACGAGACGGAGTGCTCACATTATCGCGCCGTATGCGCAGGATTGCTGCATGACTGGATAGTGTGACTCATGCATCTCACATATATGTGACTTGATCATTGTACGCCCTAGCGACATCAGGGTCGTGGCCTCCACAGACACATCATGGATGGCCAGATGGGACACCGGAATGCTTGGTTCTAACACTGTGGGCATGTAGAATGTCCTTGGGAGAAAATCTCAGAACCTCCTTGGTACCAGGAGATGCTCCAACTTCTAGACCGAGTGGAATATGAGTGTCGGTGCCTATACCATGAGGTCGTGTCTCCCACTGTGTCGTGGTTGGTTGAAAGGAGGTGTGGCCTTATCCACCAGAGTGAGGGGGCTATAAGCTGGGCTGAGTATGACCAGCTCGTAAATGGGTCCGTTATCGACGAGCCGGGTAGGTATTGGTAAACTACTGGTCAGGCAGATAGTTAGGTCTATTCCGCTCGCTGGGCTGTGCAATTAGGGAGGAGGCAGTCGGTGTCGAGTGTAATAGACCCAGGTGATTTCTCCAGAGAGCAACCGTATTAATATGTGGACTTATTGAGCAGGAATTACATATTCATTCATTCATTCATTCACTATCCACTCGTGCTGGTGGTGCGTAACTATTTGTTATGTGTACCATCGCATGGCCAGGATTTCGGTTGGGCGCATGACTAACCTGAGATCAAGAGTTTACCACATTGAGTCGGACTATCCAAATTTAGGTATGAGACAGATTTTTATAGAAGTCCCTTGTGGTGGACCCCATAGCCTACGATACTACGTACTATCATCTCGACTTCACATCCCAGCATGGTCATTTCATTCGCACCGCATACTACATTGCATCTACAGTACTTAGCATTTTGGGTTACTATGTTTTTTGCACTTATATGGCCTAGATGAGGTTGATGGTATTCGTGGCTTGTCAGGATTTGCATATTGCATTGCATCCTCAACATTTGTTATTGTCTCTTTCATGTCTTGCATCGCATATCCATTGTACGGTTGATAGCACTCATGGACTTACCAGTATATTTCCGCTTACTCTAATATCATATGATTCATGATCTTATCAATATTTCTGCTTATTTTGATGATGTATGATTTATGGGCTTTATGGTATACTTAACACTTATCTTGTGCACACACTTTCACCACCCTCTAAGCTTTTGTGAGCTTATGCACGATAGATGCATGCAGGTGGCATTAGATTGCAGCAGCGCTGAGCTTAGAGCGTGCAGCTATCCTCTGGAGCTTTGATTTTGACATATGTATTTCCTTTTTAACATTGTATTCAAATGATTATATTAGTGGATATGTGGTGATGAGGTTGCCTTTATGATTTAAGTATACTTGTGGCTATGCTTCTTATGAGACAAATGTACATTGGAAAATCCTCCTTGTACGATCCCAGGATCGGAATCTGGCATATGAGTGCCAGAATCCAAGAATGGGGCACTACGGAGGCTATCGGCGCCGGATTTAGCGATCGAAAATTTTGTGAGTCCAGTTTCCGAATTTGGGGCGTGACAGCAGAAGCCTACAAAACGGTACGGACTAGGATACGAGTCTTACAACCTTATAGTTTGCATCGCCTACCAGCATCGCTCAGGGAATGCGTGTTCCCTTAAAATCAAATCCTACCATAAATCAGGATGTACAATTAGATCCAAATTCTACACACTACCTAGGGTTAAGATTATAGCCTAGGGCTTGGATTTACTTATTCTTAGGGTTTTGATGTAGAATTAGATTTCCATCCTAGTTTAGTCAAATGCTTAGATTCTAAGACTTGGATCCTAAGTTATTATTAATGTTATTATTATTATTATTGTACAATGGATCAAATAATATTCATAATAGAAGTATTAATCCATCAATATTAATGATGATGGTTCATAAGTTCATATTTAAAAGTATCGACATTATCCAATATTCTTATAATGACTAATAATTTCTTAAATAATACTGGTAATAATAGTAAAATATTTACTAACGCTAATATAATAAGGACTGATACTAATAATTATATTAACGGGGACTATACTAATCCCATAAGGAGGATGATAACGTTTTCCAATGACAATAGCCTTAACTATCCATAATGAATCTAGTCATAATAATAAATACCATTGTCTACCATGAGTTATGAGTTTCTACAATTAGATCCAATTCTCACCCACTATCTAGGTTCAGGGTATTGACCCAGAGTTTAGGTTACTTAGGTCTAGGTTCTTAGGGTTTGAACCTTAGTTGGTGCGCAATTAATTTTAGTGTTAATTTAGTAATTATAAAATAATTATTAATATTAATGCTATAATTAATATTAGCTAATGTAGCAAAATAATTATCATGATGGTAATGAATAGTGTGATCTATTATAAATGATAACATCTAGGAATGGTAGATAAATACTAATATCTAACATCTAATGGTTGAAATTTGCTTATAATAACTAATGCTAGCATACATAACCTGCTAATGGCTATGCCTTAATTTGAGATTTGGAAATCTATTAATCGACTAAACTCTAATTTAAAATAAATTACAAAGTAAGAGGAAAAGACGTACCTAGTTGGCTCGAGTTGAACCAACGCAGCTTAGCACCCGAGTTAACTCGGCCGCCACCTCTTCTTTTCCCCATCTTCTTCTTCTTTCTTCTCCTTCTCACTCAGGACAAGCCCAGTTGAGTCTAAACTCAGTCCATCCATGCTCAGCTCAACCTACTGCCTGGCCCAACTCGGACCGAGCTCGACCCAGCTGACTCGGCAGTGAGTCAGCTCTCCCTGCCTCTGTTTCCCTCTTTCTCTATCTGCTTCTTCCTTTTCTTCTCCTTTTCTTTCACTTTTCTTCCCTCTTCTCCTACTACTAGAAAATCCCAGCAAGGGGACCGACCGATTCAAGTTGGGATTCAAACTGAGTCGAGTCCAATCGACTCGCCAGCCAACCCTACTCAGTCCTCTGTTTTCCTTCTTCTTCTTCTCTCCCTATCTCTTTCTTTCCTCTTACTCTCCCTCTTCCCCTGCTCTTTATCTGCTAAAAGATGCCCAGCAACGGACTCAGGAGAACCTGACCTGACTCGAGCTCGTAGCTCGGCAAAGCCAGACTTGGCTCGGTTCGAGTTGGTACAACATGCACCACTTCTCTCTCTGTCTATCTATTGTTTTCCTTTCTTCTCTTTTTTTTTCATTCGTTCTCTCTTTCGTTGGCAAGTCCAGCAAGGATGCTAGGCTGAAACTTCAACCAGCAAGACCGTCAACCCGACCTGACTTTACTTGAACTTAGCTCGGTTCAAGCTATTGCCGCACCGGGCAGACGCTCTGCTTCTCTATCTCCCTTCTTCTCTTTCATTTCTCTGCTCTCTTTCTTCTTCTCCTGCTATCTCCCCCTTCTGCCATGTTTGACAAACTCAAGACCCAGATTAACTAAGTCCGAGTGAGTCGGCGGTTTAGAGAAGACGGCATGGCCGTCAATGGCGGAATCTCGTCCAAATGGTTTTCCTCCAATCTGCCTCTTGCAGCAGGTCCGTAAGGGCTCTAGAAAACTTGTAGACAAGCTTCATTGAAGCTTCAAGGAGGATGGGTCAGTGGGTTTGAGCAAAAGAGGCTGCAGCTGCTCTCCCTCTTTCCTTCCCTTTCTTTTCTAAAAACCTTGCCTTGAATAGTCAAGATCACTCCGGTTTGAATGGTGGAGATGCAAGGAGAGGAGCTTACACGGATTGCTAGCTTGGTAGCAAGGATAGGCTCCATTTTTGAAAATGTTGGTTTTGTAGGGTCTGTTTGCACCATAAACTGTGTGCACACGCCATCTTGCCTACAAATGAAGCCTACTTGGTTTTGGTCAGCTCTACCAGCTGGATCAGATGAACGATTTGGATCAGCGATCCGATTTCAATTGATGGGCCACTACACACCCAAACGGACGCTCGTCCATCTACTGTGAAAACCAAAGAGAGAGGGGGAGTGTTTCCCTTTTTGGAGAAACACTCGGTAAGAGGAGATTTGATCGAGTGTTCCTATCCAGTGCACGTGTTGTGTACACACGCAATCAACAAAATGGGGTCCACATGTGGATTTGATGAAATCCACACCGTCCATTCTACTTTGGAGGCCTCATCACAGCCCTTGACCAATGATGGGGCAAGTCCGCGGTCCAAGTGGGCAATACACCCAATTTTCACTTGTTTTTAGTCCTAATTGTAGGTTCTAGCAAATCTGTTGGTCAGATCACCTCAAAGTTGAACACTAACGGTTGAAAGGGTCCTAGGGACCACTTAGCTAAAAATCAATGGCTAGATTATGCATTATATGACCTATTATGCTCTTATAATATTAAATATTATGTTATAATGTTTTTAATAATATCATTTGTTGTTGTTGTTGTTGTTATTATTATTATTATTTATATATTTTGTCATGTTGTAGAACACTTAAGCAGGGATGGGGCATATCTAAACCACAGGTGGGCCATGCAACAGGGACTTTAGTGCTTAGTTGATGGCCACGGAAAATCTAACAGTCAATTTTAGGATCCGATGGTTTGATCATTACCTATTTACTCCTTCACGGTCCTAGGTATTGTTTGAGTGATCGGGAAGCTTTATGGTCCACCATGGATGGTCAGATGGTCAAGCATGTGATCAAGTAGGTCAATAATCTGAACCGTTGGATGACCTCAAGACTCAATGACTAATTTTAAGGTTCAAATTATCGATCAACGGCTTTGAATCGGCTCACACAATTAACTATTCAACGATATCGGCCCAAAGGTGGATCGTGTGGATAAGTGGGCCATAAATGATTCTAGTTTTAATCCTTAGTAGTTGATTATAAGTTTTGGAATTCCACGGTCCCATAGGTTTCAATTTGTTAATCCACACCAACCCCATGGTTGGATAACTTTCACTGTTAGTTATGGATTAGTTGACTAGTAGATTTATGGGTTTGGCCCGATTCTGATGAGTTACATTTTAGCTTAGGTATGGCATGATGGTCCGACCTAAGAGTCAATGGTTAGATGACTTAATATTTAAATGAGATTGTACCAGATGGTCGAGATGGATAGATTGAGGACCACTAGAGGACTGATGTGTAAGGTAACTTACGTGTGTTCCCACATATGTTTTAGTAAATCTATTTCTTTATGACAATCGCCGGAGTACTGAAAGTATGGGGTGTTACAGTACGAATCATTGACTGTATCACAAATCTTATCGACCTCAGGGACACTCTTCTCACCATACAACTTATTATATATGAATACAACCATGAACATCGTATATTGAGGATCAAGAACGACTGCAACAGTCATTACCATACTGCACTCAGACTAATACTTATCAAACTTTAACTGCATACCCATGGTCATTAATTGTAAAAAATCTGATCCACTACAGCTTCTGCGTAAGACATCTTTTACCCTCCAAAGTTCTAACAGAAATATATTTGTTGTTAGATGCTTGCTTCTTGAAAATTTCTTCGTTGTGTCGTAAAAAATCGAAAGGAACTTGCGAACTGATTCAGCTCTTAACTAATCATCTTCAGAAGGCAATCAAAGATATGCACTATCAAGCTCTGCATAGTGAGAGAATGCATCTCTGAAAGCTATCGCTGAATTCAACATTTCAATAGTTGAATTCCAACATGTCATGACATCCAGCTTCATCGTTCTCCGAGATAACAAATTCAACCGCTTCATGATTTCATTCCTTGTATATAATCATGAATGTGACCCACGTATGTACTTCACACTCTCTCTTATGTTCTCGATCGTTGGTTCAATTCTTTTAAGGCCATCTTGTACAATCAAGTCTAGGATGTGAGCACAACACGTAAAATGAAAGATCTTTACACCAAAATACAAGTCACCAGTGGCCCTAAACTGGTTCTACAAATTCATTATCATGTTATCATTTAAAGAAACAATGTCTAAAGTTATTGAGGAAATTTTCTTCTTAATGCCCCACTCCACAAGACATTTGTATATGCAGTATGAAATCATCAATCCAGTGTGAGGAGGCGCGAGATAATGAAAGTTTATGATTCTCTTGC
The DNA here is from genome assembly GCF_029962835.1 of Magnolia sinica. Lineage (NCBI taxonomy): Eukaryota > Viridiplantae > Streptophyta > Magnoliopsida > Magnoliales > Magnoliaceae > Magnolia > Magnolia sinica. The sequence continues at coordinate 8,923,976 of NC_080581.1, read as the reverse complement.
GGAGCCTTCATTCAGCATCGACGTAGTGAGCAGTTAGTAATATATACCCCTTTCGTTGATTAGATGTCATCCACAAATCTGATGTCAAGCTAATTCAAAAAATTGATTCCAACTGTTCTTTCAACTTAAGCTTCTCACTTTCATACATTCTCATGCACACTCTCGTTATTATTGTACAGGACACCTTCTCGTATATGGAGTTAAGACATCTGGTAATTCGACAAAAGCAGTACTTTCTACCATCTGAAATGATTTTTCATTGGTAATAATAAATTCGGTCGTCAACTCATTCACTTGATCTTTGTTATTCTTGTAAATGGACAATGTACCTTGCGACAGACCCACTAAAGATTGGGTAAATAAAAGTGTTTGTTGCCTTAAGGTATGAATTCTCACTTTTTTATGACACTTCAGACTGTGTTTCTTCAGAGTTGTGATCGACTCATCTGCTTGCTTAGCATATTGAGTCTTGCAGTACTTGCATTGTATCTTTACGGTGCCGTTCTTCAAAGTTACTTCTTCAAAATCTTCCCACACTACCAATCTTTTTTTCACTTTTTTCGTAATATGTGTGTAACTCCCCAGTTTCCAGAACCTGAGTACAAAACTCGTTTCCTAAAAACCCGAGTATTAATTAATCAGGTAACTGGCGGTATATCAAAATCAGTGTGATAGCATAAACAAGCGTTGATAATATCATATAATTCAAAAATTAAGATCCTAGTCCACTCAGATGAGGACCTTAAGTACAAATTTTATAAGTTTCAAATATACTAAGACAAGTAAGAAAAGAAATACTGCAACTACTGGTTGAGTTCATAATATTCCGCTGCGTCTTATTACGGCTCTTCCTCGTAGTATCCTTCCTCCAATCCTACTACTACGTCACCGGGACCTGCTTCGTAGTCATCCCCGCCTATACTTGCATTCTCTGTATGGTTGAATATTCGATGAATGAGTGGCCAACTTAGTATAAATTCACCTCAAGATTACACACTGCTACCTTAGCTAAACATAGTTAAAAACAATAAGACATTCAAAGAAAAACATGATATAGTCTTATTTAAATGCATGGATGTGTGAATGCACATTGACCCAGGGATGCTCATCTAGTTTGACTTGTGCTCGTCACCCATATATAAGATCAATCACTAATGTAGCACATCACGTGCGTACATCACATATAGCATAATGACCAAGCCATCGTACATCACGAACGTAGGTCGATAGTCGATAGCAGATGGTTTAGGAGCTAGCGAAACGATACCCCACTAAGCCTAAGGGCACGTGCTACAGCATCCAGAATTAGTCACCCATCATCACTAGTACGCTATAAATTATGATTAGCCAAAGTTTTATCATTCCAATTACAACCAGCTAATTTAAGTAAACTCAAAGGTCACTACGAGGGGCTCGTCACCCAGCATAGGCCGACAGCTCGGGCATAATGTCTCATTTCCACCATCCCCAGCTCATGAGATTTTTCCATCTTAGGATATTTAATGGATGTCCATCGACCAGTGGCCAATCAAATTCAATAAGTAAGGATTGCTATCGCATGAGTATAGGCCATCGAATCCTCGTAGGGCAAATATCAAAACATGGGATAAATGATAAATCGCAGCAGTAAAAGGTTGCTTGGAACATTAAATCGAGACAGCAAAAGGGTCAGGCAATGTTAAATCAGAGCAGTTAAAGAGGTCATTTCTAAACCACTCAAGCTGTATGACTTATGGATGGTAAATCCCACATTAGTGTTCCATGTCCCATATAACCTCCAAATCAAGGGCCCATTTTTTACCACACTCCATCTTGTTATATCCTAAGTAAGGGTTCACGTACACAAGAGAGAATTGCCCACTAGTAAGTGTAGTGAATAGAGATCCATAAGCAATTTACAACAATTCATATGAAAGCATATAATTATAGCATGACAGACATATGTTAAGCATTTGATTTATAATAATTGTAATAGGTCATGGTATGAACTATCAATTGAGTTTTAAATAAGAGCTATCATATAAGTAACTATCGCATGCAACCATGGTTCACAACTATCAACTATAAATCAGATGTAAGTCATGTCTTAAGAATTTATAACTAATGTAAGAGAACGCATTTGTAATTCCAATAAAGACTATTACTTAAACTAATTTGGAAATAGAAAGCTTAAGGGGAAGAAGTCATCACCTTTGGAGGGACGACTCCTACTTCCAAGTTACTTAGCACTTAGGCAAGTTTGGTCACCTATCATATACATAAGTTTAGGGCTAATTAGGCTTAAGTATTAATTGATTTCTTTCAAGGGTTAGAGAGTTCTTTCATCCTTGTTAATAATTATCACTAGTTTATAGTTAAATGTCCCAATGGTGGTTGACAAATCTCCTACTCCAAATTAGAGTGAGACTTAACTATAAGCTGCTTGGCTAATTACCTGATGGTCTAAATGATGTCATGATCTTAAACCTTGATGATTTACAATTCTGGACAAATGGAACCTAAACGAGCCAACCCAAGATGACTCGGCCCGAGTCATTAAATCTAGTTGAACTCGGTTACAGCCACAACTGGTGGGACAATGATCTCAACCCAGAGATCAGGCTATGTACAATAGAGATGTGCATAGTCCAGTTGGTTTGTCTCTGAGGCGAGCTGAACTTTGCGAGTTGTTGGGTCTTGCCACCCTCGAGAACCGGAAACGAGCAAACTCTCTCTCTCTCTCTCAAACTATGCATTCTACATTGGTGGTGTGGGGCTGCCAAGGTGGGTAGTCCTGAATGGACATTAAACTAAACCAGTGATTGGTTCACCCGGCCCCTTGAGTTGGCCCAACTCGAGTTGACTTGGCCTGAGTCGTTGTCCATACTTGTTTCCTTCCACGGCTGAGTGGTGGGGATGCCTCGACTTGGGCTGGTGTGGGCCCGAGTCCTAGCTGGAACATCAGTAGCGTTTGGGCCCACGAGCTGTGGAAAATAGCACCCCAGCTGGGTTGGTCCTGGGGCTGAATTTGGATTGACTTAGCATGAACTCGTTGGATGATCGAGTTGGCTGAGACGATCCTTCCCCAACTCAACCGCACCGGCCCAGTCCATCCTTCTTTCACCCAGCTGATCGGACTGGTTCGGTCGTGTTTCAAGGCGTCCCTGGGCCACACCATTAACACGGTTTTCAGGTGGTTTGTTTAATGTAGCAGGGTGTTAGGAGGTTACCTGGACCATTCTGAGTGCTCGCTGAGTTGAATCAAAGTCGCACCAAGTTCACATCTACACTTGCACTTGTTCTCTCTCTCCCTTCCTCTATTCTCTCCCGTTTTCTCTCCAAATTCCTTGGTGAGAATCCCAAGATGGACGGCCCATATTTATAGGGTTGGAATACGCTCGAACAGCCCATCCAACGGTCGAGAATTTATGGCCGACTCGAGCATTTTCCTCTGATTTTTCGAATGCATGGGGTCCATCCATCATCAAGGATGTGTTTATGCTGCTATGGCCCACCGAAAAAGTAACTTTCTATCTGCCATGGGGCCCACGCTATCTTAGTGGGTATCTCGATCTAAAGGGAAATATGACCTGGCCGAAAATGGCAGATTTCTATTTTCGGTCTATCAGCATGATTTGGTCCGTTTGGATGGATTAGATGGAGCTATTGATCACTGCAGGGCCCACTTTTCCCAGCAACCATCGTCGTTTCATCCATCTCGCGAGTTTTTCTGCCTCCAACGTTTTCTCGCGAGATGAGAAGGTTCTCCTGAGGGAGTCGTTATTGCCTTACTGGGGACGGCAGGAGTCGCTCCACATGGCGTGGCAGGAGGCCTAAATCGTGCCAGAGAGATTTCCCATAGTGAAAATGTTCCCCACGCCTCACCGCTCTGCAATTGAGTGCCTACCTATTTTTGGCAGTGGAGAAAAGGCGCGGATCAAGGCTTGGAAGGACGGTTGGGATGGAGGGAAAGGGACTGACGCGGATCGCCCTCGTGGCAACCCTTGAAGCCAACGTTTTAAGGGCCATCGCACGCTTCTAGCCGAGCCCTGCTCGTGCGCATGCACATTTGCATGGGTCTGAACAGGCATCATGAGGTTGATCGTCCGAGGCTCTCCTAGCCGATGGACGGCTCAGATTGCTTAGACGGGGCTTAAGGTGGGTCACTATGTGATTAGGACGATCATTCGTCCGTTTGAACCCGCCCTAGGCAGGAAAGGTGGAAGAAATCCACTTTATCTTGAGTACATCGAGTCAGCATATGTTTGATCGCCTAAGCCGTCCGGTGTGTTGCGTTCACATCACCTATGGTGCACATGCACTCAAGTGTGGGCCCCATCACGATAGAATCGTGCCATCCGCACCGTTCATTCTCTTAGGGAGTCTCATCTAAGGGGTCAAGCCAATGATCAGATCAATCTAATCGCCCAGGTGGCCCGTAAGTCATGATCGAGTGCCCACTTGTGGATTACATTGATCTGAGGGTCAGATTCCCCTGTGTTTAGGTATCAACGGTCAAAAAGGGGTCCTAGAGTGATAGGTATGTCTGAGCCCAGCCACTTTCCCCATTGAGCACTCTTAGTAATGTCATCCTTACCCTACGTTTCTCATGTGTTGTTACTATGTATGCACACCTAGACTCCTATCTATTTACTCCCTTATTTATAGGGTCTTCCTCTGATCGGAACCATCGATGTGGGTTGTCCATCCAACTCTAGGTATGTCTATTCTTTAAGCAGTTGGTGGTTGGATCTCATAACTCGATGGTCGCGATGGGGAGGTTAGGTTAATCCATGGGACTAGCGGACGTTTTGTTTAGTTCCTAAAAGGTTTTGGTGACTTGTCCATGTGCCCATGAACAGTTCCGAAGAATGGTTGAAGTTCATTCTCACCACCTTGGTTTAGGTTAGAATTGTTTATTAATTAACAATTACAGTAACAAAGGTTTTAATGGTAACACCCGTATACCAAAGGTGCGGTGTTACAATGTGACTGTGAGGTACTAATATCAATGGGTACCTCTTCGTCTTCTAGACCTAATCTTTCATCTTCCAGAATCATCAGTGATGTAACTGACAAACCGTCTGGGGTGTTGGAAAGACCTTCACTCATCATCTAATAGTTGAAAGATACTAAATCATATTAACATTAGCAATCTAATGCTAAAAGAGTTATATTAAACCCTAAATTAGTTACTCATCTAAGGTTAGATAGGTTGTAATACTTTCATATTCCCATTTAAACGCTCTCGCCGAAAATCCGGCAGCATTTTCCCATGTCTTTCTAGATAAGTTGATCTTTCATTACATTCCGATGTCAAATATCTAAACAATGTGAAGATATTAGACATTAGAAATGAAAATGAATAAACATTTGCAAAGAGAAATGAGGAGATAGAGTGTACATCAGGCATGAACATGAAAATAGGTTATATAAAAGCATATTATTCATCTAATCTTAAACTATCTAAAATGGGACAACTTGAGCGATTTCTATGCTACCAAAAACACACTATATCTATGTATAGCCACATATAAATCCTCAAATGGGTAACTAATTATCTAACTCACAAGTCACGATGTAAATTAAATTAATTACCCATTAAAGGTTGGATAGATTGTAATACTTTCATATTCCCATTTAAATGTCTACGCTGAAAATTCAATAGCATCTCATCATGTCTCTCCAAATAAGTTGATTTTTCGTTACATTCCGATGCCAAATATCTAAGCAATGTGAAGATATTTGACATTAAAAATGAAAAGGAAGGAACATATCTAGAGAGAAATGAGAAGATAAAGAGCAGGTCATGCATGAATATTAAATAGGTTATATAAAAGTATACTTTCCATCTAACCTTGAACTGTCCAAAATGGGACAATTTGAGCGATTTCTATGTCACAAAAAACACACTATATTTATATATGGCCACATAGAAATTCTTAAATGGGCAACTAATTATCTAACTCACAATCACAACTCATAAGTCACAATAATAAGCTAAACAAAAAACAATGTAATACATATTAAGCTAACTATATAATGCACAAAAATAAGATAAACAAAAAAGCAATGTAATACAAGTATACAAACATGTTAAGTTAACTGCCTAATGCACAATAAATAGTAAGAAGCTAAACAATAAGGAATGTAAATGGTAATTCCAAAAAATTAACTACTAATTGTTTAATTCAAAATTTCAAATAAATAAAACACTTTTACAATTTAGGAATTAGGGTTTAGGGATTAGGTTTAGGGTTTAGGGTTTAGGGTTAGGGAGGGTTAGGGTTTAGGGTTAAAGTTAAGGATTTAGATTAGGGTTAGAGTTAAGGGTTTACAGTTAAGGAGGGTTAAGGTTTAGGGTTTAGGGTTTGGGTTTGGGTTTGGGTTAGGGACCTAGGGGTTTAGGGATTAAGGGTTTAGGGTTTAGGTTTAGGTTTAAGGTTTTGGGTTTTGGGTTAGTGTTAGGGTTAGGGTTGAGGGTTTAGTGTTAGTGTCAGGGTTAGTGTTGGGGTTTAGGATTAGTGTTAGGGTTAGGGTTAAGGGTTTAGGGATTAGGGTTAGTGTAGGGTTTAGGATTAGAATTTGGGCTAAGGTTTAGGGTTTAGGGTTTAGGGTTAGGATTTGGGCTAAGGTTTAGGGTTTAGGGTTTAGGGTTAGGTAGGTTAGGGTTTAGGGTTTAGGGTTTAAGGTTTAGGGTTAGGACTTAGGGTAGTGTTAGGGCGAGCCACCGGCAGTCCAGCAAGGTCGAGACAGAGCCAGGGCAGGCCACCAACATCACCAGGCGGGTCAAGCTAGGGCGAGCCACCAGGGTCACCGGGTCAAGCCAAAGCAGATGGTGTGGATATAACACATACATCATAGTGGGACCCATTTCAATAGCTAATCCACGTCCGTTCAGAGCCAGGGTAGGCCACGACAGAGTTCCCGATCTCGGTCAGACCACTAACAGACTGCACCCGAGGTCCCGAGCCAAGACGAGCCACCAGCGGCTTGCATAGAGATCTCAAGCATGAAAAAACATTAAAAAAAAAACTAAAAAAAATTAGCACACCTGATGAATGAATGATGATGAATAATAAAGATCAGGTGTTGGGCTGCTAGCTGGCCTAAATTCCGATCGGGTTTGGTGCTGCATTGGGACGGGTAGGGTTAGGATAGGTGAAATGGTAAAGGTAATATATATATAGGACCCAATTTCTATCCGAGTCAGGTTTCGGATCGAATCAAATCCGACTGGATTGAATTTTAGATCAAGTTTGTCACGCCTCAAAATTCGAGTATAGAGTGTGCACCCTCAGACCCGATTTTCGGCCCATGACACATACACTGAGTGTACTAATTTCATTCAATTATACAATCATTCATATACCTAGTAGCTCTACCGTAAATCTATATTCCATTCATACTCAACGACATCTCAAAAATAAGAAACAATCATTTATTCCAATAATCAATCATAAACATAACTAAGGACCCTCCCATTCGGGGTCTTATGAATGAAATAAGTATGTACAACGACTTAAAAGAATTGACTAACAATCTAAGAAAAACCAAATATAATTAAAGTAAAAATATCATGATTAGTTTAAGGCGGCAACTTTTTCCTCTGTCAAATAGGGTCATGTGTCCCTTAAGTCCTTTCCGGCTCGACCACGTATTCTCATTCTCGAGCCACCGGCTCACCCCTCATTCACATCTATACGGTTTTTCCATCAATAAAAAAGATAAGCTGGTCAGGCCTAGTGAGAATTCCCGACATGGTTCTTTACATTAAATTATAATAGAATGTCAATAATCATACACAATATAAATTTAAAAAGAAATACAAATGTAATGCATCAATGCATCAAGTGGGAATTCGTCCACTTGCTTCAGTTGGAAACCCGTCAACCTACATCTACCCCTTGGCAGGCTTCTATCATCTGATAGGCATAGGCAAGGCCCACATCTACTCCTTGAGTAGGCTTCCACTAGTATAGTGGGCTTCTGGTAACGATTCTACTAGGATATACCATCCAGGGAGGTCCCCCAGGAATCCAACACGTGTTGTGCATACAATTGATAGATGCACCATGTAATCATAAATCATGTATTGCATAGACTATTTATCACATTTGAATCAACATAGTTTAACACCTTAATCAAATCATATCATTATTAATACAAAAATCACATAGTCCTTTAGATCAACTAAGAGTACAAGGCAATTAAATCAAGATAATAATACAACACATCAAATAATCCATATATTTTAACTTGATGGATTGGAAACACATCAGGATCACTCACCTTGATGTGGTAGAGATGATTCCGTGAACCAACGGTTTGAATTGAATTAGGACTTCCTAAAATCACATAAATAAGAATTTTCTTTAATTTTACGATTATACATAATGAATAAAATGTATGATTTATTATTTACCATTTATTCAGATCGATGTTGCCTATCCAATGGTCTGATCACTCCAAAATCTGATGTCTTGATATATCTTAGCCTTAGGAATCATATAATCAACATGGATCTAATCTAATTAAACTAGGCGATCCCACACCAATCTCTATAGCAAGAGATTTCGCCTAAGATTTACTATTTTCATCATATGCATCAATAGGCCGATGCGATGAACGTGTGGTCAATCAAACTCGTTCATTGCATAGATCTTAAAGAATACTTCTGAATTATGAGAAAATAAAATTAAAATATCTATCACTAACCTGTATCAAAGGCCACTTAAAGCGTCTTCATTTCTCTCTTGTCTTTCTGCTAAGAAGCATTTTGAAAAAATGATGGTTTTTAAAAAGCTTCAGATCTAATTCTGAAAGTTTCATTAATAACCAAAGAAATGACATGGATTTGATGGGTGGTTAGGATTCGACTCTTCCAAGTACGATTCCAAGTTATCGCTTGAAACAACCCACCAACTAGAAAACATACGTAAAGACTGCCTAAGAATGTATTTTGATTTAATTAGGGTCCAGAGACGATGGAGAACATTCCATATGGACGGTTGAGATTTGATTGATGAGTTTAACTAAATAGACAGTTATAATTAACTAATGAATGACTCAGATTAAACAACGGGAGTATCTCCCAAAGATAAAGGAGAGTCTATCTTGAATAGAGAGGGAAAATAGGTAGTTTCCATTTCAAACTTTGTTTGATTTGGATAAAACTAAATTTTAGGAAATTGTTTCAAATGAATTCTTTCATACATACATATGTCTTTCAATTGATGACATTCCCTAACATGTTATGAAAATCCACTCTGCCCATTTTCTTTGCCTTGTCATGTTAATATAAGGGTCCAAAAATGGAGTATAACTAGTACACGGGTGGTCCGCTTGATTATAAACCATGAGCAAGAAGAACTATTATTGAAACTTCTCTTCTTACTATTATTATTATTATTATTATTCATTTTTATTTTATTTATATATTATAATATTTATTTATATTTTATTTTTTACCATCATACTTTACGGATGGAAAAATTAGGTGACGTGTGTGGATGAAACGATGAATCCGTTTCCTACTATTAATGTTCTCCCCTTTTTTTTCTCCATTTTTATACAAAAATCGGATGTTTATCTTCCTTTGTGTTTTATTTTATTTTTAGATGTGAGACCTACAATGATATATACCAAAATCCACTCCATTCATCAATTTTGTTATATTATTTTGAGCCATTGGCCCGGATATAAGATAGATTTGAATTTTAAGTAGGCCACATACCATATGGTGTGGATGACACGTAGAGGGTGGTTTCCAATTTTTTTTAAAAACAACTCAAGTCTCTATGTACTTGGAGGGCCCTGAGAGAATGACCTTCTCACATCCGCATTTTTCATATAAAACTTTGGCCTTGCATATCTTTTAATTGTGCCGTCCAAATAAGGTGAAATTTTAGTATGGTCCTTCATTTTGTGTGATCTATAAACAGACTAAATTTGGGACTTGATCTCTTAAGCATGACCAAGATGCATATTTAATGGCTCAGGCCTATTTGTAACTCAAAACAATGTTTAACGACATCCTATGTAAAAATTAACCGATAGTTTTGATGTATACCCTATGATCTCCCTAATAAATGGTTCATTTAGACATTTGGATGGCTAAGTTGGCAGATCGGATTGTGATGGATGATCAATTGATGGTATAAATTTTAAATAAGTAGATAGTTAAAATGTTGATCATATTTATGGGTTACTGTACGATCATTTTTGTAAATGGATACGTATAAAGTAGTTTTTGGATGCGATCTATGTTAGAAATGTATACTGTTAGATTTAAGTTATTGGTTCACAAGTGTAAAATGCGTAGATCATGATTTTGACGGTAAATTAAGTATATTCATAATTGACAAATAAGATGAACGGATTAGAATGTTAATTTGACGTATGTACAAGTAGATATGAAGATCTAGTAATTACTTTACTTTGATCAAGTGATCTAAATTTAAAGCGGTCGGTTAGATATCCTCATCTAGTGGTAAATAGTTGATTTAATGGTCGGTTTGATGAACGGGTGAGAATACTAAGGTATTCAGGGGTTTGTCCTATTAATCAACCGTTGAAAAATGCTCCCTATGGTTAGATTCAAGTTAAACTGTATAAATATTAATGGATCTACAAGTGTAGATTTGAACAAGTATAATCATACATCCTTATGTATAGGTAAACTCACACCCAAAATTTTAGGTTGTTACAAAGTCGAATTGAGTTATTACATAACCCGAACTCAACTCGGTCGGGATTCAGATCCGGATGGGTCTACTCGATCCGAACCCAACCCTTGCATTCGGTTTGGGTCAAGTCGAATGAGTTAGATTTGCCAGATCGAGACGGGTTCTGCCTAGCTCTAACCGCTAGTTAACTATCTAATAGAAATGACCTAATTAGACAAGGCCCGTAGTTTAGATAGCATTCGATGTAATCATGATTAGATAAGCTTAAGGGGTTGTTTGGGAATGTATAATCACTAGTAATTAGTATATTTGGGAGAAAATAGAGAAATGTAAATAAATTCCCATTATATGTGTGTGTGTGTGGATCCTTACTCTTGCTCGGGTGATAGACTCTCAGGAATTTCAACACCCGGTCAAGGGTTCGAGCATCTATGAGTGGTAAAATTCCACTAGTGTGAGTGTGTGGGGTGTGTGTGCGTGTGTAAAAAAAAAGTGTGTGTGTGTGTGTAGGAAAAGGTTCTATGCGGTCGAGCTCAGGGGAACTTCCGATGAGGTCAAGTTGTGTGGGCCCACCGTGGTGTGTGTCGAACATCTACCCCATCAATCAGATGCACCATTCCATGGTGGACCTCGGGCTTAAAAATCAAGTCAATCCGTGAATTATGTGGGCCACATCACATGCAAAAGTCGAGAGGGGTTACCCTCCATTAAAACATTCATAACCATTTGTTGGGCCCACCGAGATGTGGTTCACAAATCCAGCCCATCCATTATGTGTGTCCCACTTGGATGAGAGATCAGGTCAAGTTTCATATACATCCAAATTTCAGGTGGGCCCCACCAAGTGCTTTTATATGTTTTAGGCATGTCTACCTAAGTTCCGTATACGGCTAATTTTTGGGATATCACATAATTTAAAGGGGACCCATCAAATGCACGGTGTTGATGTTCAACATACATCATAGTGGGGACCACACAGCTTAACCTCATGGGAAGTTCTCATGAGCTCAACTGCATAGAACCTTTTCCATATATATATATATATATATATATATATATATATATATATATAAAAGAAAAGCCATGTGATGCTTTATTACATGTGGCTTTTTTACTTATGTTTCCTCGTCTCCTCTTTGTAATTAGTTATAGGACGCACGTCAATGCATGCTGTCAACCCCGCAAAATAGCAACCATGTGTTCCTTCACAGGCTAAAGGAAAAGGGTTGGATTGTGATGCATGTGAGACATCGTTTTCCTGCAACACCTGTAGGGAGCTCAAGCAATCAACTGATGTTGTCTGACATACCCTCTGTCCTTTAATTGCGTTAGCTCGTGTTAAAACACCCGTTGAAAAATAAGCATATTAAAAACTCAAATGAAATACATCAAAGAATGAAATTAATGAATAGTGCTACTGGCTAATAAATCTTTGGATGAGGTGGATACATGCACCTTACCTACATCCACCTATCACCTTATTATGAACAGGTTAGATGACATATAAACACCGCAGTAGGCCCTAAAAAGGTTTTAATAGTAGATATCTTGGCTACGCTATCACAATTATGATCTATGATGCGGCATATTAATGTTTCAAAATTGCTTAATTTTTAAACTTAAATTTAAATATGAACTGTTGCAACTGATGTATAGAGTAAATGTCACGTAACTATCATAATAGGTCTGGTACAATTAATTATTATAAGAAAATCATTTCTTACAAGTACAACCTAAAATCCAGCTATAAAAGATCCTGACCGTTCAATCTTTAAGCCTCTCAATACCCAAGATCATTCCAATACAATCCGGAATTTTTTTTATCCAAGGTATGGCCCATTAAATCAACGGTCTGATCACCGAAAAATAGTCCACGTATGAAACTGTGCACCTCAGGATCATTTAATCCATCATGAGGTAGGTTAGGCCAACACCCACTTAAAATGCATGCATGATCTCTACTCAAAGGAGGGAAACACGGACCTTTTAGCCAACCTTAATGGCTGAAGACACCTCTCATCTCAGCCCTTCATTCTATATATGTTTAGTAAATGATGTGCAGGAGATGGTGGGCATGGATTGAGGGGATTTCTCAATCCAGAGAGTGCCCTTTTCAGCTTTTCTTCCTCATTTAAAGCGTTTGTATCATTAGGGAAACCTTTGATCCTCGATCGAGGATGTTCATACTATCCTCGGGTTTCCATTTTGGGCTAGTGGGGTTTGTAATCCACTTATTTTTGCCGTTTGTCTGGTGGGACCCACACTAGATTGATGATTTGCTTGAAATCTTCTTGGAATGACAACTGTAAAGGTTAGGATGGTAGTTGTAATATGGACGGTTAAGGAAAGAAATATAATAATGGTCAGTTTTCAACTGGTACGGATTTACCTAGGGTTCTTAGTTTGTGCTATTGGTGATGTGGTTGAGTGATCCAAGCTGTTGATTTGATGAAAATCAACGGACGATGGACAGTGAGAATTACTCAAAAATTCATGAGGCTGGGATCTTTCAGTACTGATGATTTTCTGTGGAAGGTCCATCTACAGAGTTTCCCATCTATTCAATGGTCTGGATCAGTGACACATGCGCCCTATCTCTAAAACTAGAAACCTAAGGATACTATATCTATCTTCAGCCGAGTATCATAGTCTCTCCTCAATCAATCAGTTCACTTTTCACCTGAGTTCGCTTTCCCTCTATCGCGATAAATAAAAAAATCAGTGTTTATCGCCGTCAATGGGGTCCACATTCATTTTTCCAATGATCTGAACCGTTAATTATTAGTTATTTAAGATATATAGTGATAATATTAGAATTAATAGATAAATATATCCATGATACCTATAAACGAATTTAGAACAATGAAAAGAAATATCCAATGGATAAAATTCAACTCTAAAAATCAAACTGGAGACCATCATTGATGGGTGATTATATGAAAATAAATCATCCAATAGACGGTTGAAAACATCGTATCATCTCATCATGTGGGCTCCATCTCGTGGCGCACATACTGTTTCTTAGTCGCGACAGAGGCAGAAAAGACTCTTTCACCTCTAGTTCTCGTTCAAAACATACAGAAGTGTGTGAAACGCGTCAAATCAAAGGGCGTTGAAATATTACAAAAGAGTCTTAAATTTCATGATGTCTTGTATTATTTACTAACGTTTTCTTATTTCAATCGCGCGTGTAATCCCTGCCCATCCAATCGCACCCACACACGACAATACGCAAACATGTACTGGATCCGATCCCTCCATATGGTCCGAAATAATATTTAGACCTTCTAAGTTAGAAAATGAGGTCGTTCACTCTTCCTATAGAGTATAGTTGACAAAGTAAACGGACGGTTGTAACATTTTCTCAAGCCACTTTTGTTTTCTATGATGTGGTCCACCTGTATGGGATAAAAACAGTACATCCCACCTGATGGGAAGATTTGATCAATTAAACACGTGTGGATGTGCAAGGGCTCCTACACGCGTGTGGGATGAGATAACATAATTTTGAAGGGAGAAAGGGAAATTTTCTTCGGATCTTATCGAGTGCAAGAGAAAGTAGTGACCGCTCAATCTCAATCGGGCGATAGAAATCGAAAACCACCGGGCATCAAGTGGCATGGCCCACCAAGCCGATTGGATTGACAAAGGTGGCCATTGTACAGATGGAGCTCTTTAATGGATGGGCCCCACATGCAAGCTTCCAAGAAAAGGGATAGAGATGGGATATATGGTCGCATGAAAGGGCAAAAGCGTCATTGTCGTTGGAACGGCCAGGAAACGGCATGATGGGACGCCGATTGCGGGAGTGGTGGGGCCCACTTTGATGTATGTGGTGTGTATCCACACTGTCCATCAGTTTTTTCAGATCATTTTAGTTGATGGTCCAGAAAATGAAGTGGATACAAGTCTCTATTGGGCCACACCACAGGAAACAGTGGTCAATGAATGCCTATCGTTGAAATATTCCTAGGACCCACCGTAATGTTTATTTTCAATCCAACCTGTTGATAAGGTCACGTTGACCTGGGTGAATGAAAAACACAAATATCAGCTTGATCCAAAACTTTTATGGCCCCCATGAAGTTTTTAATGGTGGGCATTTAAGGAACACTGTTTCTTGTGGTGTGGTCCACTTGAGATTTGGATATGCTTCATATTTCTGAATATATCCTTAAATGATATTTCAAACCTTATGGATGGTGTGGATATATAACATATACATCAAGGTGGGCCCCACGGTAAGAGTCTCACCCAGTAAGCTGCTGAACGGCCTTACCTAATCTTCTCCCCATCACCACGGAGCTACGTAGTGTAAGGACTCTGTAGAGCCCTCCATGATGTATGTGCTTTATCCACTCCGTCCATCCGTTTTTTCAGCTCATTTTATGCTATTTCTTCAAAATTGAATTATATTCTAAACAACGGGGATTGGAAGTTTACCGTTGAAAACTTCCCGGGAGAAAAAACCTTTATACACTGGCAGAGTCAGATGGATGATACGCATTTACTTGGAAACCGCAAACGTAGAACATACGTAACTAAACTTCAACCGTCCAACTAGTGGGCCCCAACTGTTGTAATGGCTTGTCTTGTCTAGATTTTATATCTAATGGACGATCAATATTAAAACAAATCATCGGTTTCAATTCACTAAATAAATCTGCATAAATCAGATATCACAATTTTTTAAATAAATAATATTTACTTTACGTTTATAACCTCTCTACGGTAGATTCCATGATTTGGACGGCTTAATATGATTGTACTACATACAAGGTATAAAAATCCATGTTGCCAGTGTATCATCCACCATTTTCTTCCAGAGTATGAAATAACTCTGGAAATTCTTTGCCCCCGGCATTTCGGATATGTGTCGAACCGGTCAGTTTCGATGGTTTGTGACTGTTTGGACATCCCAATTGTGAAAATTGCAATTTTCAAAACTTGAAAAACTCTCCGGTCTCCATGCATTGGGAATTTCCATTCCAAATGGAAAATGAAATTATCACTCAAAAATCCAACTTTGGAAATTTTCTTTGAGACGGAAATTGACACTTGTGTTTGGCTTGTGACCCTTTAGTAATTTATGGCTTTGGAATTTTTTATTACTTGGTAAATTTTTGAAAATTGTGAAATTGGGGTCTTTTGTTTTATTATTAAAAAGATAACAAATTACCTACAAGCACTTGTAACACTCCTTGGAGCGGATTCTGTATTGAGGAAACTCCGCAGGGCCCAATCGCGATGTATGTTTCTTATCCGCGTTGTCCAGCCATTTTTTCAGCTTATTTTAGAGTATGAATCCAAAATTGAGCCATACAGCTTAAGTGAACCACACCATAGAAAACATTACTCAAGCCGTGGACTGACTGAAGATAACCTCTTTTCAACACCGAGGTTTTGATATTGATTCCCAAGTAGCGTGTACAAACAAGTTTTAAAAAAAAACATAGGAAACAATGGGATGATGACTTTCACCATCATTGAAACCTTCCTACAGCCCACGATGGTGTTTCTTTGTCATCTAACCTGTTCATAAGATCATGCAAACATGAATGAAATGAAAACACAAATATCAACTTGATCCAAACTTCTGTCACCCTGGATATGTTTTCAACCATAGGCATTTAATTCCTACAATTTCCTATAGTATAGCCCACTTGAGCTTTATATGCTTCAATTTTGGGCTCATGACCTAAAATGAGTTGGAAAAAGGAATGGACAGGATGAGTAAAATATACATCATAATAGGCTTACAAAGTTTACCTGGTAAGTTAAAGCATGCTAAGTTACACAATTCCCTCTCCACTCCTTGTGGTGCAGGGCTTTTTCAGCCATTGGATGCATTAATCATTTTTTTTCCTTTTAATGCAACTGATGGCTGAAAAAGCCTTGTACCACAAGTAGTGATGCAGCCATTTGTAGGTGAGTAGTTCTCATGCAGAAGAACTTATTTTTTTGTCAATCACATCAACTATATATTTTTTTTTTCATTTTTAAAATTCTACGGAGCAGAACTTCCACACCTGTGAATTATTTTTCTGACAGTTTTGGGCCTACATAGAAAATTGAAACTATTGATTGATGTACCAAATTTTCAATTTTCGAATTGAATGATGTTTTTGAATGCATCCTATTTCACTAGCTAACTCAAGAATACATCATCGTGGGTCAATAGAACTTTCGTAATTGTCCAAATTAGTCCTCGATGATTTTGAAGATTTTTCTAGACTGAAATCATTTGTTATAGAGGAATCCAAATGCTTGAAATTATGGAAAGCAATGGGAAAAGGAATATGAGATTGTACTACACTATTATTCTTGTAGTTTTTACTTGAAACGGAGACTCTTACTTTGTGGGATGTAGGAAATGGTTGGAAATGAATTTCTATGGGAATGTGTTTTACATAGAGCCATTTTATCATTATTTCGTAAAGTTGGAGAGTAAATTCCAAGAGAATTAATTCCTATCGATGGACCATATTTTTTGAAATGCTAAAATCTATCCCAAATTCATCATCTCTCTTTTCTAGAACCCAAAAATAGTCACTAAATTTCTTTGAATGACTTTCATAGTACACTTGTTTTTTTTTTGAAGAATCAGCTTCCAAAAACACTTTCTCTACACCTTTCAAGATTCTAATGAGTCAAACAAACCCTTAAAGTTTAAGATTCAAGGTTAAGATTATGTTTATCCCTTAATCTCTAAATAAGTCTCTCTTTAAAATGATGTAGAATCCCATCTTTTATGGACTTTCTTTACAAAAGAGGATTTGAACCTGAAAAGTTCAAACATTTGATTTCACACCCAAAACATAAAGCCGAAAAAGAAGAACCCTTTAAAAAAGACCCCTTTCATGATTGATTTTCCTTTGTCATCAACTTGAAAAAAATTAAAGAGGGCTATTACACCGTCCAATTGATGCAGCCCGCATGGTGCTTACACCATCCAATCGGCGCCGCCCGCATGCAATATGAATCAGATTTGATGTGAAGAGTTTCTAGAGGGATGAATGGGCCTGTTTGCTTCGGAGGAATCCGACATGGATAGATGTATGACATAAAGTAATTGATCATGCATAAAAGACATTTTTCTTATTTCAAACTTAGTCTTAGTTTCATCACTTTATAAAGATGGGGCAAGTCAAAAAGGCTTATTTTCAGTTAGCACAAGAGGGTTCAATGGTATAATGATCCGAACTTTGGAAATTATGGCCCCATTGCTGGATGGTCCACGTACGAAAAATCTCCCTCGTGTAAACTTAATAACCCTTTAATAGATGCCCAACGAGCAATAGGTTAACAAAGAAAATGAAACTACAAGTTGGCAATTGTTCAAGAGTTGTTTAAATATCATATGGCTATCAATCTAAGAGAATTTCAATGCATGGGACATCCATAGTGAATCCCATCATATGATAATTTAAAAAGAAGTATACAATTCTCATATGAATATGCATGAACATTGAAAGGCTCTGTTGATGGTAAAGATGACAATGTCATTGGGCCATTTATCCCCCCTGGGATATGAGGTTTGTCTATGAAGTAGGTTGGTCTTGTTTCACTTTAAAATTATGGTATAAGATAAGGGATATGAAGTTGTAATTCATAATGATTCCTATAGTGGTTGTTAGAATGTTTGAAAATGTAATAGAAAAAAAAGTAAAGATTTAGATTAATTAATTAATTCTTATGGATCACCATTTAGATATTATTATGTTTTTGTGATTATTCAATGTCATTTTATCAAATTATAAGGTTATCTCCTTTATCTATCTTGGATGAGGAGAGGAGGATAGCCTATCCACAAAAACCCTAGAGCAGTGTGGGCCAAGCATAGAGAGACACATGCAAGGTGGGTTACACATATGTGGACATGTAGACTTTGAGAAGGGAATGAGGGGTCTCTCTCTCTCTCTCTCTCTCTCTCTCTCTCTCTCTCTCTCTCTCTCTCTCTCCCCTAGGTGATGTCCTAAGGAGCTAGGGTGTCCAATGCTCTTTTATGTATCTTCTCCCTATAAAATAAGATTTGATTTATAAAGAGGAATTAAGGTTTCAAGGGAAAATATTAATAACGTGCTTCACTATCCTACAAACTTGAGTAAGCCCACTGCATTTAAAATCTATGAATCTTCACTAATCATATATCTAAATTGATTCCATCCTTCCATTGAATATAGCCATCTATCCTTAATCCAATCTCATGCAAATCAAGTGATGGACTATAATATCTCAACTAGTGGAGTTACCAACAAGTATAATGAAAATATTTTTACGGTTAAAACAAGAGATCAATGGTCAAAAAAACTAGTAAAATTATTAAAAACCTTCTGGATAAGTACTATCAGATATATATATATATATATTAATTACTTGATGGATAATCTTATGTGTTCGATATTAGTTATAAGAGTATCCATAGGATACTAGTAAATCCCTTATTAGACCACGTTGACCATAATCATATGCTAATGTATGAACTCAATAACTCACATATGAGCCACTGCAATTAACTTTGGGAGAGAGATCATGGCACATTACATCAAGAACTTGAACTCTTTATACATCTCCAGATCTAAGGATTAATTAAAGCTAATACATACACATGTTGATCATAGTTTAGGCACGATAATTCTTATGGTTAGGAGACTTGAATTGATCCTTCTGAAATTGTGTAACGTGGTGGTGGGATGTTCACACCCCAAGTATAGGGTTGTGATGTAGTAATAATCTCGGTAAGACCGAGGTCGAATCCATAGAGACTGAACCTTGTACGTAATCTGAAAGTAACTTGAACTACAATTAGGCGCAGATGTAATCTAAATCAGGAATGTTTAGGAAAATAATGATGAATAAATTTAACTAAAACTTGTAAAATTCGAAGGTGGGAAACTAGGGTACCAAGGATCCACTTGTAGATATCAAAGAGATTTATGTTTAATTCAAAAACACAATTGGAATTAGAGTCCTATCTTCATCCAGATGGAAGATAATTCATTAAAAACAATTAAGAACGTCCTTTGCTCTAGTTATCAATAAAGAAAATATATGAAAATTAGACTTGATTCCATCACAAGGCCATGCCCATGAGACAAACCAAACAACAAAATCTAACCAATCCAAATCCATTTTGAAAGAGTTATGAACGTTAAGAAGGATTCCATCATTCAACCATGCCCTTGAGATGATGGTGAACAACAAGGTTCCTAAGACTATAACCTTAATACATGCATGGTAAATACCAAAACTTATCGTAGATCCATTGTAATTTAAGTCACAACAAACCATTAAAAACTAAAAGCATTCCTTATAATCAAACTAGAATCAAAATCAGTTCATATTAAACATGAATCAAAGGCATTAAAAAAAAAAAGTCTCACATCTCACTACAAGCTTCTCTCTCTCATAGACATGATAAACTATATCAAAGGAAAACATCAAAGAAAAAAAGAAAAAAAGGGAAGAAGAAAACTCTTGGCGTCCACATTCTTTCTCTCTCTCTCTCTCTTCTCTTCCACTTCAGATCCACGCCTCCACGGCTGCTCACGATCCTTGGATAGTCTTCTCTCCATGCTTTCTCTCTTGCGCAACAACCAGTTTTAGCTCAAACGGAGATCCGGTTGCGAAATCTATTCCGGTCAGGCTTCTTGGCCTTGGTCGGTTGTCTCATGGGAAGAGTTTGGACAGTCAAGATCATTGGTTCGATCCTGACCACAATTGCAAAACAGCCTAGAACGGCCGGGTTTTACAAACACGCGACCTGCTGCGAAAATCAGCTTGCGCTGATGCTTAGTGGGGCCATGATTAATGACCTTCTTAAAGATCTACTCCATCCATCATCTTTGCAAGGTCATACCCAGCTATGGCGTCAAATATGGGTCAAATCTAAGTCTTAGGTGGGCCACAACACATTTGACAAGCGAACCATACTAACGCTCTAATGTGCCTGTTGAGGCAACGTAACATTGATACATATTGGTCATGGCATCAGGTGGGGTCCACTATGATGTTTGATTAGCAATCCACTTCGTTCACCATATTTGTCCCACTATGTTAGGACACGAGGTAAAAGATGAGGAAGTTTCGTAAATTAAGTGGGCTGCACTTTCTAAATAGGTGGAAATTGGCACTCACCATTAAATCTTATTGTTAAACAGTGGCATGCACTCTAGCTTTATTTACAAAATTGTCATCAATTCCTCAATCACCTTCCGACATCGGTTATGTTAGAGTACACCGTCCAAACGCCCTGAAATTTGGCGAATATCCATTGTTTTTCGTGCTCTTTCCATCGGTCCAGTTTGGGTCCCGATCTCCCAAGGATATCCAAGATGTTCTTTTAAATGGCTAACAAACTTCGTGCTTCAGGACTGAGGTTACACATGTCTAGTTGAAACATTACCCAGTGGTTTGGACATATAACCTAAGATATTCAAAATGATTGGATTGTCCTAATATTCTGATAGCCCATTTGGGAGATCCACTTACGATGGAGGGTCAGATGACATGCTAAAAATAGGAAGACTTGATGGTTAGTATTCTAGTCATGTATCTGGGTAATTGTACTGTCGATTTTGTAAACGGACGAATACAAGGTGGTTTTCGAGAGTGAAGTAGGGCATGTATATTGCAGCGTCCATGGTAGTGTTCTGAAGACACCCACATCATTTAATCATTTTCTCATCTAATTATAGGGGTTAAGTCCAAAATTGAGGCATATCCAGAGATCAAGTGGGCCTCAAATCAGTGATTTAGTGACTGATATATCCGTTGGGTCACTTCCACAAGGATCCAATGACTGAAATTCAACGTGTATGGTTAATTTAGGGTCCTCAGGCCAGATATAAAGTTTTGAGCCGAATGGATGGTGGGAACCCTGTGATCTTACATTCTTAACGATTTTCAAGCCTCTTTAACGTGAATTACTTGATTTTCTCGGATCTCTGGCATATAAATTCGTCGATCTCGGTCCTCTAAGCTCCATCCCTTTTCTTGGTGATTTCTGAGCATTAAATCCTTACTTTTAATACCATTTTTCAGTCCAAGCTTCTAAATTCAACTTGTAATAAAAACACTATTAAAATAGGACGTTAAGCATTATCGTGTACGTAAAACCAAGCAATAACAGAGGTCTAATATGCAATATTTGACCCTCAACATGGGTCACTCAAGCTATAGGTGAGAAAGCTTGGCGAAGCTAAGGAATGAATGGTTTTGTCTTAGAGTAGGATAAATAGGACCAATAAAAAAAAATTTCCAATTAAAACATAATGCCTAACTTAAACTAATTTACCAATTAAACTAAGGCAAATTAATACTAAGGGTTACAAGTCAATAGTGGGTCTAATCTTGTAGACTACAATAGATATGTCAATTCTAGCAACTAGTCTATTACCAATAGTGTGTTAATGTGTATTTTTTAAGTTAGGTGTCTAGTATACGATCCAATTCAAGCATTTAAATTATTTAACCAATCAAACAAATAAGCAAGAATAGAATATACATAATTCATAATCGCAAACACAAGCATGTATATTAGTTCGATTTTCCTACTCCACTCCCAACGGATACACTCTCCTTGTGTATATCGGTATTCACTATCGAAGGTTTTAAATTATGTAAGACCCGTATCCTAGTCCGTATTGTTCCGTCGACTGCCGCGATCCTTCCCGTCGAATTTCGGTAACATGCGACCTATAATCGACGTTTGTGCGCGATCCTAGGTCATATCCTGTAGATTTGAGTCAGCTTAACCCGAGACCCATACCATTACGATCGCACCGTCGCCGCGGTTCCAACGCCGCGTCTCGTGCGCCAACCCGACGCTTAGATCATAAGATGTGGACCGTGCATTTTAATGGCCATGGACCGCATATTGCGGGACCCACCCATCCCATGTGGCACCAATCTCTAGGTAATCATGAGGGTGATGGATGACATCACCCTAGCTATACCCACCTTACCCTGGCCTTAGCCACCCTACCCTAGCTATAGCCACCCTACTCTAGCCTTAGCCACCCTACCATAGCTATAGCCACCCTACCCTAGCTATAGCCACCCTATCCCCTAGCCTTCTTACAAGCATTTATTGCTAGCCACCCTCTCTTACAAGTAATCATGGCCTACCTAAGCTGCCCTCTCTCTCTCTTTACAACCCTCTCTCTCTCTCCCATTTCTCATCACTTTTCCTAAGCAAGGAAATCCCACGTCCAAGCCTTCCCATGGAGAGAAAAATGTGATTTGGTGGCCCACTTTCCATCCCAAAGATCCTTCATCCAAGCCATCCACTTCTCATCTCCCTCCATCAAAGTGAAGCATAAGGAGATCGGCTTTCCAACGGACCAAGGAGATCGACGGTGGGTGCTTATTAGGATAGATTTTCATATTTTGATGATGGGCTAAGTGAGGCATACCGATTGATGGTGTGGATCTTACTTTGGACCCTAAGTGTGGCCGATGGCCCACCTTGATGCTCATAATCATTCCATGATGGGGCCATTTTCCATGGACCCCATCATGATATTTACTTTCTTGCATAAATAAAGTCATCTAGACCTTTCATATTGGTGGAGAAGGGATCTCCACCGTTAATCTTTGATTTGATGGGCCCACATGCTATGGGGCCCACTTGATGTATGATTGGATGCTTGAAACGGAGGGCCCATAGTGTCGGGGTCCCTCCATCATGCGTGTCCCACTCTATTTCTCTCTCCCTCTCTCTCTCTGCCTTCTGTGATGATATGGTTGTGTGGCCCGCTTGGATGAACCCCACCATGAGGCATGATTTTTACCTAAGCTATTTATAAGTGGGGCCCACCTTATATGTGTTGCACCCACACTATCCTCCATGTGGTGGCCCACCTAAGCCGGGCCCACCTCGAATGCATGTGTTCCGTCCAACCGTCTAGCGTCCCTGGACGTGGTTTGGGAAAACTCAAATATTAGCTTGGTTCACAAGATTTTAGGGTGGTCCGCTGGTGTAGGCCCCACCTTGATGTAAGTATTCAATCCATGTCGTCCATTCCATTCTCATGGCCCATTCCTTAGGTTGATCAGAACTAGAATCAAAATCGTTCGGGCATACATGAATCAAATGCATTGAAAAACCAAATTCTCTCTATCTCACCTAACAATATATTGCAATATTGGGCTCGCTGCTTAGTCCTGAGCTAATGAGGCTTGATGGCTGGTCGGATTTCACGATGATGGACTAAATCGTCAAAGGAAAACCTTGAAAGAACAGAAGTTTTTCAAAGAAGAAAAATAGAAGAAGATAAACTCTTGGCATCCACGTTCTTTCTCTCTCTGCTCTTCTGCTTCCACGCGAGTGACCCACGGCCTCCATGGTAGCTCACGATCCTTGGATGGTGGGCTTCTCTCCATCGTTATGCTCTCTTGCGAAAATTTCAGCCACTTCCAAGACTCGGAGATGGCCCACATCATGGGAAATCTGGGATTCGACAGCTCTTGAAATTCCTTGTGTTGTCCCATGGCCACGGAGTTTGGATCAAGATGAAGATCATTGGTTCGATCCCTCTTTGCACCATGGCACTGTGAATGACCGGGTTATGCAAACACGCGATCTGCTGGCATATAAGCATTATGGTGGGCCCCACGTGGGACCCACTGATGTAATGACCTTCATTCAGACCATCTACGTCCATCCGGACGGTGTGTGCGTGTGCGTGTGTGCACGTGTGGTGCACGTGTGTGTGCGCATGTGTGTATGTTGCATATATATCTAAGTCTTAAGTGGGGCACACTATTATGATATATATACCATACTATACGCTCTATATCTACTGTTGAGGCAACGTATATATTGATACATATATGGTCATAAGGCATCGGTGGGCCTTCATGTGGACCCCCACCTATCATCATGCGTCTTCATGCAATGGCATTCATCTCACCATTTTGAAAGCTCAATCTATAGTTCACGTGGCCCCACCTTGGTATATATATAAGGCCATGAGGATTAGGCCCATCTTCGATAAATTAATGGCTGTGGTTGGCCCACTTGAGTCTAGACATGGGTTGGGGTGGCCCATCTGATGTACATCAGGCCCATGTGATTAGGCCCATTCGATGTATTGTGGCCCGTTGTTGATGGGCCCACCTTGATATGAATATAAGGCCCATTGTTGCAACCCATTGTGATATCATATTCGAGGCCCATGGGTTATGGCCCATTAGGATGTGTAGCCGTCCATTGATGCGGCCCACTTGAATTTATATGGCTGTATATGCGGCCCATTTGATGTATCGTAAGGCTCTTTCCATGGGTCTGAGGTCCCGATCTCAAGCGTATATAGGCCCATGATGTGTGATTCCTTAAATGGCTTGGTAATGACTATCGTGCTCTATGGCGAGGTTACACATGTCTAGTTGAAGCATATGTACTGGTTTAGACGTATAACTCAAGATCTGTCAATAATAATGTTGGATTAAATGTCCATTATAACTCTCCCTATGGCCCATTAGTAGGCCCACTTTTGTTGATAGTTCAATGACATGCTAAAAATAGGAAGACTTGATGGTTGGTATCCTAATCAGTTCATGATCATACGCATGATATGTATGCTTGATATGAGGAATGTTTGTATACATTGACGAATACAGCGGGTTAGTTTTCGAGACATTTAGGGACTATTATGAGCATGGTAGTGCCCCATCATGAGCGCTGGTAGTGTTACAAGACACCCAGATTGCTCCATGATTGACTTGTACTCATGCATTTCACATTATAATTGGGTCAAGTCCAAAATTGAGGCATATCCGGAGATTAGATGGGCTCCAAATCGGTGATTTATGGCTGTAATCGGATACCGAAAATATTGGCTTTAGCATTGTGGGCACTTAGGATGTCCATGGGTGAAAATCCCAGAACCTTTTTGGTACGGAGATGCTCCAACGTCTAGGGTCTTCGCTAGATGGATACACGAGTTTTCGAGTCCGAATGGATGGTGGCGAATCCCAGTGTGATCGTTGGACAGGGGGTGTGGCCTTAATCCGAGTGAGGCTATCAAGCCTAGCAGTTTGACGCTGCAATTACTTGATCGTTCTGCGATCTCGGGTATAAATTCGTCGATCTCGGTCACTCTGAGCTCTCTTCCACTTGTCTTGGTGATTTCGAGCTTAGAGATCGATACGGTGTGAGGTGTAATTAGACCCGGTGATAGTCCAAGAGCTCCAATATGTGTACCTTGCATAAAATAGGACGTTAAGCATTATCATGTACGTAAAACCAAGCAATAACAGAGGTCTAATATGCAATATTTAACCCTCAACATGGGCCACTCGAGCTATAGGTGAGAAAGCTTGGCGAAGCTAATGAATGAATGGTTATGTCTTAAAGGGGATAGCATTCATGGACTAATACCGCAATTTACTTCCGCATTAAAACGATAATTGCCTACACTTGGCGCTAATGCCTTGCGTCACACTTACACCACCTCTAAGGCTTTTGTAAGCTTATGCTAACGACGTTCCAAGTGCAGTAGTCGGTGCGCGAAGGCTTGTAGACTTGATCACCTTGATATGTCCTTTTCCTTTGTAACTTAAAAGTCTATTACCAATTAGTGTGTTAATGTGGTGATGTTGTTAAGTTAGGTGTCTAGTATACAATCCAATTCAAGCATTCAACTTGTTTAACCAATCAAACAGATAAGCAAGAATAGAATGTACATAATTCATAATCGCAAACACGAGCATGTATATTGTTTCGATTTCCCTACTCTACTCCCAACAGATACACTCTCCTTGAGTATATCAGCATTCATCAAAGGTTTTAAATTAGGTTCACATTTAACTTATACAAGCATACACTCCCGCTGGAGACCTACACAAAGACTTACCCACCTACTCACCCGTGTCGACGGCCTACACAAGGACTTACCAAGTAATTACCCATGTCGGTGGCAATACAATCATAAACAAGAACCTGTGTGAGTTTGGGTTATAAACTCTACACCCAATCCTACACAAGGAATGAGCGTGAATGGACTTTACAATTAACACTTGTTGAATTGAGCCCTATTAATGCGTCTTCTTAGATTGCTTCTTCAAAGCTCTCCCATACTTGAATCTACTCCCATTTTGTTCTTATGTCTATTGATGCTGATGGTTTAGCTTCATGAATAAACACCTTGCAAGCAATGCTCCATGTGAGGTGACCAAAGTGATGTGAGGGTGGTAGAATCTCCTACAACTAATGAGCTAGTTTAATCCTGAGAAATTTACGTAGATAAGTGTCATAGAGGATTTATACTAGGATTTGACTATTGATTCAAATCTAAACTCTAGAACAATGTGGCGATTGAGTCTATCTTCAACATCAAGGTTGAAATCTCCATTTAAAGTAACTAAGCTCAAGAAGATGAATTCAATCTCATGAATTTAGACGCTAGGAATATGAGTGGAAAATCTTCTAAACTTTTATTGCACCAAAAACTTATTCAAATGTTCAACAACCGAATGCCCTTTTATAAAAAATTGTATTTAAATGACTAGTTAACGGCTCTATCAATAGGATCAAGCACGATAGATTCCATCAAAAAAATCAGAAATATATTTTTTGGGCTGCCAAATTATTTCTTCAATCAGATTGATTAGTCCTTCGATGTTGTCGAAACTTATCAAGAGACTGTCGATGGGATCGAGGATTACTTGAAAATTGTTATTTTAAGCATGAATGTTTACGGTAGTTATGCACCTATTTTAGCCTTATTTATCATGTTCCAATTGGGCTCCTAAGGCTAAATGATGATCAAACAATGTTTACCTTTTAAGCCATAATTATCTAGAGTTTTAAAAGTTGTTTTGGGTCAAGGTTAAGGTCATCAAGACACTTCATATATACGTTCTTCACTTCCTTGATGCTTGTTGAGGGTCAAATATTACATATTAGACCCCATTTATTACATGAATTTACGAACATGATACCAATTAATGCCCCATTTTAATCATGTTTGTGCAGCAAGGTGGACTTACGAGCGGGGACTAAAAAGAATGCTAAAAACATGGATTTAACACTCTGGCATCACCAAGGCATTGGACGGGACTCCATAGGTCCAAGATCGAGGATTTACACACCAGAGATCAACGAAATTCCAGCTGCTTACTTCAACAGGCCTGAAAAACGTCTAGAATACAAGATCACAGGGTTCCCACCATCTGATCGGCTCGAAACTTCATACAGGGCCTGAAGATCATAAATTAACCGTACACGTCGAATTTCAGGCAGTGGGTCCCTGTAGAAGTGACCCAAAGATCAGATCAGCCATGAATTGCCAATAAGGGGCCCACCTGACATCTACATATGTCTCACTTTTGGATTCAACCCCTTAATTGAGGTGAAAAAACGGATGGATGGAGAGGATTTCTCATAAAAATCACAGCGGACCCCACCTTGAATAGTGTGTGCATCGTGTACAAGTGCACTAGAGGTGCATTGCAACTAAAGTCGGGTCAA
Organism: Magnolia sinica; assembly: GCF_029962835.1. NCBI lineage: Eukaryota > Viridiplantae > Streptophyta > Magnoliopsida > Magnoliales > Magnoliaceae > Magnolia > Magnolia sinica. The sequence continues at coordinate 8,895,833 of NC_080581.1, read as the reverse complement.
ACCGACTTTGGCCCAACTCCCATTCAAAACGTAAAGTTCCTTTTCAGTCCCTGATGCGGAAGGAAGCTGCGGACGGGAGTTTATGGGCCCACCAGGACCAACCAAGCATCAGATCCACACCGTCCATCTTGAAGCCAGCTCAAAACCGACCGGACACCGGATCTTTCACCTACAGTGTCGACAGGGAATCAAACCCAATCCGCACCAACTGGGTTTCCTAAACAGAGAAGGAAGCTCTCTGTTTTCTTCCACACACAGTTCGTCCGCTGCTACATCAGCGGCCCACCTTCATCATCCGGACGGCTGATCCAATCCATCCAATGCACTCAGGAGGAGAAATCGACCGCACCTTAGGAAATCTTGGCCCAAGACACGTCAAAATCTGCTCTCTTGCTCGCTGAAGGGTCGAATCATCACCGAACGATAGATCAGGTGGGCCGCATCAAGAGACAGCCAAAACCATCCATTTCTAGTTTTTTTTTGACATGCATTCAATAGACGGAGTGGATTTATCAAAACAAAAGCGATGTAGGCCCCACCATCAGAACAGCATAAGTGTTGTTACGCAGGCCCTGTTTCAAACATCCAAAACCGACACTGTTTGGCCGTTGCACGATCATGGCCGTAGATCAGATGGAATATCTGAACCGTTCATCGAGTAGGCCGTCGAAAACCGCCCCAAGGAACCCTATTTCTTTGGAAAGAATGGAAGGGAAATGGTGCAAATCTCATCCGATCGTTGCTACGCAAAGAAAAGGCACGCGGCATTTGTTGTTTGCGATTGGCTTTGCGCAAGGAGAGTCGGTTCTCCGACTCCAGCAGGATCTACACGCAGCTACCATCCTTCCTTGCTATAAAAGAAAGAGAAGAATGGGAGAAGAGGGATCAGAGCTTAGGGCTGGACGTGGAGGTAGAGAGATAGAGACAGGAAGTAGGAGTGCCTTTTGTTTTTCTGCTTTTATTTTCCTTTTCTTTTATGGTGTAGCCTCATCATGTTCATGAGTGGCTGAACCTCTTAGCTAGGGCTAAGAGGTGAAGCTTGTAGTGAGATGGGAGACTCTATTTTATGCTTTTAATTTAATTTTCGAACTGAATTTGATTTTAGTTTGATTATTAAGGGAATGTTTTTAGCCTTTAATGGTATGTTGTGATTGAAATTACAATAGATCTGCGATGGCTTTGAGTATTTCTTTCTCCTTTTGATGTTTATGACGTCAGGAAGCCCTGTTGTTCACCATCGCCTCCTGGGCATGGTCGAATAACGGTACCCTTCCTAACATTCATACATTATTGATTGGTTGGTAATTAGTTTAATTCTATTGTTTACTTTGTCTCCTGGGCATGGTTTGGTGATGGAATCCATTCTAATTCATATACCTATCATCTCTTGAAAACTATATCAAAGGAAGTTCAGTTGATTTTCATGATTACACCCTTCAACTGGATGAAGATGGGATTTTAAGTTCAGTTGAGTTCTTGAAACAGGCATAAGATCTCCCTAATCTCTACAAGTGGATCCTCTGAATCCCTAGTTTCCTACCTCTAAATTTCTTAAGTTTTACATTAATACTTCACAATTATTCCTCAAATTATAATCAATTTAGATTTCATCTTAGTCTAGTTCTAATTCTACCTAGTTTCAGATAACGTATAGGTTTCAGACCCTTGGGATTCGACCTCGGTCTCACCGAGTTTATTACTACATCACAACCCTATACTTGGGGAGTGAATAATGCTCCAATCTTCACATGTCTTCGGATGAATGGCATGGATAAAACACACCATTAACAAGGGGCCCATAGATTTAGTAGATTTCAAAACTAACCAAAATCTCACCGTATCTCCTGTTAGGACTAGATGATATGATACATGGATTAATACAATCCTTCCCATCTTTTCCAAACGAGGGATAAAATTTACATTGGATCAAATGCAATTCCATACAACCTAATCCCATGTTCTAAACAGGCCCCATGATCCCACCTAATCCCACTTTCCAAAATGAAGAAGGCTAATCTTTTCCAAAATGGCCCCTTTTATGATTTTCTTTTGTCATTAGCTTGAAATGAGATGAAGAAGGTTAATCTGAGTTACACCAAATAATCAACGCCGCCCACATGCAAAAATGAATCCGAGTTGATAAGAAGAGTTTCTAGATGGGTGAATGGGCCTATTTGTTTCGAGGGACTCTTGGGTGAATGGATGCGTGACAAAAAGTAATTTATATTCCATGTGAAACATCTTCCTTAATTCAAACTAAGCATTAATTTCACAATTTTATAAAGATGGGCAACTAAAAGAGGTTTGCTTTTAGTTTGTGCAAGAGGATTCAATGGTACAATGATTCCAACTTTTAATACTATGGGCCCCATTATTGGATGGTCTACGTAAGGAAAATCCCCTTAGTGGAAAATACCTAACCCTTCAATAAGTGTCCGTACAAGTGGACATGCTAAGAAAACATAACAAGAAGTTGGCAATCAACCAAAAGTTGTTTACATATTATATAGTTAGGACTTTCAATCTAGAAGAATATCAATGCATGGGACATCCATAGTCAGGTCCATGATAAGATAATTTGACAAAAAAAAAAAAGTATACAAATTTAATATGAGAATGCATGAACATTGAAAAACCCTACTAAAGGAAAAGAGGACGACTCCGTTGGACCATTAATCCTAGTGAGACATCCTATGGAAGACGTTATATTGTTTCACTTAAAAATTATAGTTAAGCAATGAGAAAATGGATACATGGTTATAATTCGTTATTATTCTTGTGGGGTCTCTTGGGTACTTGAGTAGCCCCCGTGGAAATGGAATCCATTACTAAGACCCTTTTCACATGTTTAAGTCATTGAAAACGGCTAGCGAAGGATTCCTACATGAATTGGTTTTACTTTTATGATTCCTTCACAAGAACTGAATTCTTGTGGGGTCACTTGGCTACTTTTGAGTAGCCCTATGGAAACGGAATCCATTACAAAGACCCATTTCACATGCATGTCTAAGTCATTGAAAACGGCTAGAGAGGAATTCCTATAGAAATCGGTTTTACATACAGCTGTTTTATGATTCTTTATTGAGAATTAAGTCCCAAATTCGTTCGGAATTAATTCCCTTCTATCAATCATATTTTTGAAATGCTATAAAAACAATCTCTCTCTCTCTCTCTCATAGAGAATTTGTTTCCTAAAATACTCTCTCCACCCTTTTAAGATTTAAGGAAAAAACCCAATTTAGGGTTTAGGGTTTACGGTTTAAGATCACATTGCTTTGTTCTTTTTATTTAAATAAGTCTCCTTTTGAAGTTACTCTCTCCACCCTTTTAAGATATAAGGAAAAAACCCAATTTAAGGTTTAGGGTTTAAGGTTTAAGATCACAATGCTTTGTTCTTTTTATTTAAATAAGTCTCCTTTTGAAGTGACGTGGATATATAGAGTCCCATTTTTTCTGGACTCTCTTTATAAAGGAATTGAATCTGAAAAGGGTTTCAGATGCGTGATTTCTCATCCAAATCACAAAGTGAAAAAAGAGAGCCCTTTAAGAAGGGTCCCTTTTATGATTTTCTTCTGTTAGTTGACATGAAAGAAGATGGCCAATCTGACACAGACCAATCTGCGCCGCCCACATGTAAAATGAATCAGAGATTGATGCGATGGATGAATAGATCTTTTTTTGGGAGGATGCATGGATGAAAGAGCCTTTTTTTGGAGCATTAATGGATGGACATGCAACATAAAATAATTCATATTACATGTGAAACATCTTAATTTGAACTTGGCCTTATTTGTACCATTTTTAAAGATGGGGAAACTTAAAGAGGATTGTTTTTAGTTTGTTCAAGTGGGTTTCATGATCTGATGATCCCAATTTTGGTATTGTGGGCCTTATTATTGGATGGTCCACACGCAGAAAATCTCCCAAATGAAAAGTTTCTAATCCCTTAATAGGCACCCAACAAGTGGACAAGCTAACAAAGAAAACCAAACAACATGTTGGCAAACAATTAAAGTTGTTCACATATCCTGCTACATGGGACATTTATGTTGAGGCGTTCATCACAGGATAATTTAAAAAGACGTATATAAATTTCATATCAAAATATCATACGACCCTGTAAAGGTAAAGAGGCCGATGGCGGTGGGCCGTTGATCCCTAATAAAAAAATTAAAAATAAATAATTCTTCATTTAGCGCGGCGGACATGTAATACTTGGATTAGTGTGCTCTCGTATGATTTGATAGAGCGTGTATTTTTCGTACAATATTCCCAAATGAGTTTGGATCCACTACAAAGCTTAACCCACAAGTAATTGGGTGGGGCCCATTATGATGATGGAATGACATCCAATCTATCAATCATGCGTGCCTCCTATGTTCTCTTTATATCGTAAAAATCAAGTCGGTCCAAAAATTAGTTGGTCTGCTGGTCAGTAAAAAACAATATATTTAATGACCTATGGTTTAACCAAGGATAAGATCCTTGATGGGATGTGGACATGGGCCATTAAATGCTTTTAAATTGTATGTGGGTCTAGTTTTGTATATACCATCCATTCCATTCAGAAGATGAGCACAATGATGAGAATGGACACGCCAAAGATCAAGCCATTTCAAAACTCATGTGGGGCACACCATGTGATTTTAGAAGTTTTACACATGATTTTATATTGTGGCCCATCTGAATTTTGGATCAGCCTGATATTTAAATGTCTAGGAGAGCACGAGGGAACTGAAACGATGGACGGATTAGATTTCATGCACACACATGGTGGGCCCAGATTACCCAAAAAAAAAGTTTCATATAACTGGATCTGGCCTCTTCACGTATAGGTCTGTAAAATAAGGCCATGTGGGCCATACCCCACGTATGGTCAAACGTTCTAATGTGAACTAATCTCTAATAGACCCATCAGCTACAGGAATAAGACTGGTGTGAAGGTACTAGATGATCATCTCAAAGTTGTGTGGGCCCACCCCACCGGTGGCTCTTGTCGTTTTGCAGGATTTCAATCAAGGAATTCCATCATTGTTGTTTTCTTCCCACAAAGTGACACGATGGCCTGCTGCGTTGGCAAGGTGGGCCCCACTAACATCATTCTTTTGGAAAACTTTAATACTTTGGCGGAGTGCGATTGCTCATGCACGGACACTTAGAAATTACTTCAATATCGAATATGAGGTGCACAATAATTCAAAATAAAGTGTCTAAATCATGGCCCCCTCAGTTTAGATGTATCATGAACGAAAAATAATGGTTATTTTGCTTTATGGCTATCCGATCGGTGGCCATTTATTGGACATTTAAAATTAAAAAATACCTGCGATACAAGTTTTCTTGCACGGTTTTAATGGCTTCCGTTAAAAGGAGAAGTAAATAACGAGGCAGATCAAATACTCAAGTAAGCCACCCTGATGAAAAAAGTTGAGGTGAAAACAAAAGTTGATTGCGTGCAACAGGCTGTGTGGGGCCCATAAAGATGTCTATGACAAATCCACTATCTATCTGTTTTGCAAGAACACAACGTAACAAGAATCTAAAAATCAGGTTGTGGGCCAAACCACATGAAATAGTAGGGATTGAACGCCTGGGGTTGACAGAAGTTTTGTATCCTGATGATAGTTGTGCCTATCGTTTATCTGAGTGGTAATAACCCTATTAACAGTTTGGATGGCATATAAACATCATGGTCAACTCCAGAAAATTTTTAACACTATCGTTTGGTATGGCCCACCTGAGTTTTGGAGTCCTGTCCTATTGTGGTCTTTCTAAATAGATGGACAAAGTTGATTTGTCAGGGAAAACTGTGGACCCATAAAGCCCCTGCAGATGTAAATCTCTATGCTCGGATCAACGGCAATCTGCTTCCAAATGGAAACATCCACACCATTGAACCCTTATTAGGGCCCACCTTAATGTTTATGTGTCATCCCAAACTTCTACGGCCCATAAGAAGGTTTCACCAGTGGGTGTTGAATTCAAGCTTTATCTCATGTCTTATATGATTTTAAACCGACGTTATTTTATAGCTTTTATCCTAATATAAGATGATTAAAATAAAAACGATATAAATCTTATAACAATACATATCTAGTGTCATTCTCCGCCGTATATCAAATCACTCTCTTATTTTCTAGCAGTTGATCATCTACCATTTTTTTAAGTAACTTTATTGGTGGGTCACTGTAATTTCCATTTTAAATTCATCCCATTTAAAAGCTAACCTACTAAAAATGGTAAAAAATTATAAAATAACCATCACATGAACTATCACATGAATTTTTCTTAACCAATCATCATTATTTTTTATGGTGTGGCCCATTTAATAATTTTGTAGACTTGAATTTTGAGTCATCCTATCATCATCATGGAGGGACACACTTATGGCCGTACAGCTGATGAAGACTTCAACGATATATACACCTAGGCAAATAAGGTACGCGCATGTTAGTAACTTTTACTCGCACGTACATAACCTTTACACGTGCGTGAATAAGAACACTTAGAGCAGTAGAAAAAGCATTTTCTACAGATTTTTATAGAGGACACAGCCTCTTTTCTGACCCCAAATCAAGTCCAAGGTGGGCCACATGGGTGGGAAAATGCAAGCATGAAAGGATGTCTGTGGGATAAAAGGTCAGGACAATAGAGTCCTTTTGCATTAATGAGATACACTTGCCGTTTGTCCTTGAAATGGTGGCAAAGTCATTCCTCACCATACTCATAAATACATCACAAGGGGTGGGCCACCATGTATGTTTGGCCCACCTCATCTACAGTTCACGTGGCAAACGGGGAGGCAATCCAGACCGTTCATGTGGTGGGTCCCATCATGGATGGAACATAGACCCAAAATGGGGGAGTTGGAGTCATCGTAACCGTTGGATGGATGGCCATTGAGAAATGAACGGTCGGCACTTCAAATTCAATGGGGGAATCTGGAATCTGGTATTCACATCTAACATATGTCACGAAATAATGGCAATGAATGATGCAGAGACGGTCACGGAAAGCAACGAACGAGACAAGAATACTTAGTTATGAAAACAAAAAGATGGTGGCCCACCTACACCTACCGTCCACGTGCTTACATTAATTGCCTTTCTCTAGTCTTTTCCTCCCTCACATTGGTCAGCATCTCCCTTGTGAGACCACTCTCCCTTTGGTAGTACACCAGACCACTGAACTATTGAAGTCATCTGATCCACATCTGATAGACAAAGTGGGGCCCACTTATTTTAGGGCGACGACCAAATACATGAACGGCTCCGATTAATCCCCTAATGGATAGCAAGGGACCAACTAATTCGGTACTCCAACTAATGCCCACGAATAAGTTGGGTGGTCCCAAGCCCACCAGTTTATTTCATACTCTGAAAGAGTGTGAAGGTTGATACACTAGCACTCAGATATTGTACACGTATAAAACATAATTCTAATTAAACTGTCCAAACGGCCACTTTATAAATATGGTAAACTCAAAATTAGAATGTTGATGTACCCATGGACACCTGTTTGATGAATTAGGACCGTTGGTTAATTTTATTTTAACAGTCCAATTGAGTCAGATCTGTGTGAGTTGATATTCCACGTATTCAATTTCGTAGTGGATAAGTATCAACTGTCACGCCCCGGCAGAGTATCAAAAGATTCCCATATGAGAAGAGAGGCACCTTCATAAGTACAGATACTCCTATGTTAGTTTTACACAATTTAATAAATAGTAGTGACACATCCTACTCACACGTGGCATTATTTTACCGCAATCCAGACCATTCAAATTATGGGTACCATTGTCGATGGAGCATACCTCTAAAATCAAACCGATCAAGCAATCCAAACCATCAAAACAATAAAATCGAATGAATTTTTACAAGTAAAAGATAAATGGTCCAAAATCAACATGAAAAATCAGGTTAATATTAACCTTCTCAGTTTGTTCTACGATTTGGACAGTCTGGATTGCCGGATAACTGTGATAACTTTACGGGTTAAGAGTCTCCTATACTTTTTAAGTTGTGGAAGCCTATCATGTATCATTTCTTGGGTAATTTTGTAATATTGCAGATGGGCCCCACATACCTTTCCCATTCCAAGCAAAAGCCCATCTCTTTTGCTTGAATGCAGGAAAGGAGGAGAAAAGCTGGTAACGTCTATTGAAAGCTCGCTCTCTCTCTCTCTCTCCTTTACTCCACGCGTTGGGATCTACCTTTTGCGAATGAAAACAAAAAACCCAACAACCCTTTTCAAAAGAGGAACAATCAATCTCTCTCTCTCTCATCCATGTGGTGTGCATGCATGTGATTTAAATTCGAAGTAGTGTTTTAAGTTGACACGTGGAAGGTTGGCGTGCATGTAAGCGATCCAATCCGTTCGTGAGTTGAAGGGTATGATCATCAGGTGGGCCATTGATATATGCTCAACATGGATTCCCTCCATTCCCTTTATTAACATGTGGGCCACCTGGGCACTTACACATACGAACCCACATGATGAACGGTTTGGATTTCTCACATGCTAGACACGTGGACGCCTTTGGGAGGAGAGTACTTTGTTCAGTGCACTCGCGCAAGTGCACTGAACATTTTTTTCCTTTTTTTTTTATATATAATTTAAAATAAAAATTAAAATTTCAAACATCTAAAGGCTTTCATTTGGACGTATTCAAGTCTCACCCAACTCCAACGCGGAAAAGCTGACTACCCTCCGTTATGCTGACGTGTCAATCTTCGTCTTATCCCATCCGTCCAAATCCTCATATTATAATAGATTGCATTGTATTTTAAAATATACGTCTCTCACTCTCATATCATTCCCTTCTGATTTCTTTATTATCTATTACAGACTGCTGGGGAGCTTCGCTGTTGCTTGTTATGTTCGTTTGTGAAGGCCGCACGAGTGAATTATCCAAGCCGTTGATGGATGGGCTCTATCATGGATAGATCAGGCCAGTTAAGTATTCCAAATTGGGATATCTTAACCGCCCCATATTTAGCCATTTTCCCATTGGATCTGGATCGTTGGAATATTTCTTCTCAACCTATCTATTTCCACTGCCAGCCGTTGAAAGGCTAGCTTTTTCTGATTGAGAATATTTACTGGGCACTTCATTCGATGAGACCCACAACATCAACGGTCTGGATCATCAAACTATGGGCCCCACATGGACCGCTGGGCCGCTTTTTCAGCAAAGATGTTCCCTCGTGAGGAGCTGTTATCATTTTATCAGGAGAAATGCGAGTGCATGTTGAAATAGTACTGCCTCACACGTGTAACCGCTCATTAGCTAATCCCCACGTGTAGATTCCGTGCATGAAAAATTATCCGGCCTGACCATCAGTCCAGATGGTAATGGTGGGCCCCACCTTTTGGATTGAGCATAGACCAACGTTCACATTAACTAGACAATCATAATATCCTAACCGTCCAATTTGCACCCATCAAACAGCAGGGTAAAATAAGATCTTCACTTGTTAAAATTCAACGGCTAAGATCAGAATTTTAAGATTATCAAGTTTTAATTTAGGCCCACCTCTATCATGGCCCCCAGAACTCTATGCAATGCAGACGGTCCATAACTTGCCACGTCTCAGTAACGTACGAGTTCCAGTGCTCCCAATATTGGCCAAAATCGCAACGATCAGACAATCGCAACCATCAAAATGGCCTTAAAAAATCCAGCCAGCCATTGAGATGTGTTTGCCCCAGAAATAGTCCATCTATGGTGGATAATAAATGAATGGTTCAGATCACCGTACAAAATTAGCACGTGTACGGTGCAGAAAGTGGAGTTATAAAAAATCGGCAACCATTGAATCTGACCTATTTCAGCAATATCGTGACCCCACGCGCACGTTAGTCTGGCCAAAAGGAAAATGCCACATCATTACTAAGCTAACGTTGACTGACTCAGTAAGTCAAAACGAGTTAGACGGTGACTCAGTTTCTAGAAGAAGGAAAGTGCAAAAAACGCGTGAAATAGTCTTCTAGGAGAATTGGATTGGCTCAGTTGGAATTATAATCTTGACCCTAGAGTCTTGACCATGAAGTTCTAATATTAAAATCAACGGCTATTCGACAATCACATCACCTTGAAAGCTACAGGTGACTCGGTTCCTGTGACTCACCAATCTCTTGAGTTGACTCGGTATACAGGATTCCATGCACGTGGGCCATAGTTCGGTGATCTAAGGTCACAAACCATTGGTAAGATGGGCTTCATCATGGATAGGAGATGACCCAAAATTCCCCATGATTTGGAAAATCAACAGTTGTATATAATGGTCTATTGATGGATGGTCCATGTCCAATTAAAAAAAGTGACATAAATCAAAAGGAGTTTGGAAGATTTCAAGGCATACACCACTTAAGGTGGGACCCATCACGTCAACGGTTTTAATCATCAGGCCCGACCCGAAAAGCACAAGACGTGAGCCGAGCTTGACCCTCTATAGATTTTTAGGCCCAAGAAGTAATAGTTTTGGGTGTGTTTGGTTACACTGAATTTCAATTTCGTGATATTTCATGATTAACCGGTCTAATATATTATAAATTTTTATGATATTTCATGAAATTGAGTGGATTCAAATTACAGGTCAGCCCATAAATCAGATCTACCTCCAACAAGCATCATAAAATTAAAAAAATAAAAATAAATAAATAAATAAATAAAAATAAATGATATAATCAAAGATTTGAATTAGTTCTAGATATTAGTAAGGCATCCTCTCGGTACACCATAAGTTCCATCATATCAATAGATGTGATCATTGAAAAGTAATACAATTAAAGGCATTCCTTCCATCCACAACAAGTCCCATCATATAAATAGTTATGATCATTAGAAAAAGTGTCATGATCAAATGTTTAAAATATCTCAATTTATAATATTGACAAGGCGTCTCTTCCATTCACCATGGGTCCCATCATATTAATGGTTTTGATTATTAAAATAACACCTTATATTCAAAAATACATTAAATGAAACCGTTGACAATCGTTTTTACACCGTCCATTCCCATGCCCCTTTTATGATTAGACCAGATCAACAAAGAAATTGGGCCTCATTCTCAAACCCAAGCCCACCTCCCAGCCCAAATCTAGGCCCACCATTGCCACCCATAGTAACTATCTGACTTTTTACCCATTGAATTTATATCAATGTCCACTGTCTTCTTAACCGTCCATTTAATAGCAATCAATCAATAGTTCAGATCATTAGAACGGTGCAACACTCGAAAAATATGTCCATCTTAAATGGGCCCTAGAACATGGATGGTTCGCATTGTACTGCATTGCGATAAAACACAAGTTAGAGAATGGTGGTGGACCATGACCTTACCATGGCCCACAAGAGCATAGAAACAAGAAGCAACTGACAAAATCCAACATGCTTTATTGCTGCTCTTTTGGAAGATCTGTGGGCTTTTGGCAAACCACGCCTTAGCTTTTATCTTTAAAAATGAGAACTAACTTTATAGAAATCATACAACTTTGCACTATTTTTATATTACTCTCCAACATAACCCTACTAATATTCTATTTATGAGGAATGATATGGTGGGCCATGGTGGACACCTACTCATGCATTGCATGCCAAGTCTCCGGCACGTATATCGGATATCCAAACCGTCCATTATGTCCCGTCCGCTCTTCTTTTGAGACCATTTTAAAATCACAACAATCCAATGGTCCTAAAACTTCACCTTCGACAACCAATCTTGTCCATCCATTTTGAACCATTAAACAGACGGTTTTGATCAAATACAATTTTTCGAAAGGCAGAATAGAAATAGTGGACTGGACCTAACGAACGGTCCAGATAGGTAGTGCATGCGGCGAAGAGTACACGTGCAACTAGGTGCATGGGGAGGTGTCCATGCACATGGCCCACTTGATCATTTCTCTTTATTTTTATCCCTTAATCTGACCCAAAGCTTGTCCTCAGCCTTTTTGCAACTAAAACAAAACCCCACCAACTGCTCCCACTTTTGTAAAATCTCTCCCTTATTTTTCTATCTTTCCCTCACTTCTATACATACCATAATATATATTAGAGAGAATGCACTCTTACCAACCATTAGGTGTCAGTACACAACGTGGTTGAGATCTGAACCGTTCATCATTTGAGCCTCATGTGTTTCATGCATTTCAAAATAAAGTTCTGTTTTGGTTTTACAAGGGTCTTTTTTATTTTATTTTTTCAAAGAATCCATTTGGCCAATGTCACAATTGAGACTTCCTAATATGTGTTGCCCGTGGGGCCCATTCGGTGATGTTCCAATAATCAAATGGTCCATGTTCTAGATGCCATGATGATTTTCACTACTATCTTTTATGACTTTAGAGCAATGGAAAGAAAATTTTCAAAATTCAAAAAATCAAAGGGCAAAGAATCCTTAAAGCGTGATTATTGGACCATTACTCATTTATAGAATTTGGTCGGGTTCAAATTACCGGACCATCTCTCCACGTGAGCCCCATGGACCAACAACTCGATGGCGATCTTGAGTCGCTATCGTGCTTTTACCTTTTTTCTTGTGGAAAAGCTCGAAGAGCCCGCTAGAAGTTCACACGAGAAAAGGCACCTATAAAGGTTTGATTCGAAGAACTTCGAGTAACTACCTCTACTAAAACAACTTAGCTTCTAACATACTCGCACCTCCTAAGAGTTAGGTATTAAGAAAGAAAAGTTCCATCCAACCGCCTAGGGCTCTCTTAAGCAGGTCTTCCTAACTAGCGAACCCTTTATCTTTCTATCGCTTCTCCTTGAAGAAAGAGAAGCACTGATATACTTGTTATCTTTCTTAAAAGGTATGTTTTTTGGAGATAGTTTTTGGAGACAGACTGGGGGTGGGGGAGGGGGGGATTCGTTACTTCCGAATCACCAACAAAGGCACTTACCATCGATCCATTCCCTAACCCCACAAGTCAGCCTCTTGTATTATTATTCGGAACCAGATACTAGAAGTATCCTTTAGCACATGACTTATGTGATGGGTGGCACCTATGTTTTGACACTTTAGCGAACATGGTCTCTTTCAAATGAGTCGACCTCTCCTGATTTGATTTATTCTATTGTAGGGCTTATCGTGTGCCCAAAAATAAACTAAGTATTATTATAAAATCATGGGTTGGATATAAAATCATGTGACCATGAGCATGAAATATTGTTCTCTCTTTGAGTAAGAAAAGGCTTCATAGATTACTTTTGCTTGGAGATGAATCTAACTAGTAAGTGTTTTTCTTACCAAATGGGAATTATCCGCTTGGACAAGTACTTTAAAAAACTAATGACTTGTAATATTAAATAAAGTTCCTGACAACCAACTAAATGTGGTGGATTATAGTGATTATTTTCTAATATTTACTAATCAATAATGTGAAGATAAGCTCGTTTCAACACTGAGTTCTTGGTATCGATTTTCAAGTGGGGTGTGGCTAACAGTGGGGTGTGTACTGATAGTGGGTGTGTACTACCAAACTAACAAAAAAAAAAAAAAAAAAACTTGAGTTGGTCAAGTTAGTCTAAATTGCCAATTCTAGCTCCCATCATTTTAGTTCGATCTAACCCGCCAAACTTATATCTACCAACTTCGTTTCAACATTGAGATCATAGGTTTGAGTGACTTTGGTGTAGGTGGGTGTGTGAGTGTGTTGTGTGGCGTTGGTATGTGAAAAAAAAAAAAACTCTTGTATACTTGTGGAAACCTACTTTTAAAAAATAGGGATTTAATCTATTTCTCGGGCCCATTCAATCTTAACTGTTCATTTTATATTCTTGTGATCAGATGGATGAAATTGTCAGATCCGAGTGATCTTTTTTTTTTTTTTTTTTTGCAATAGCGCACAGAATGTGCAATAAGCAACTAGACGGACCAGATCTACCGATTGGACTTTTCAAGTGTCAGGATGAAAATAGGAGCACTACAATTTATGGTGCTGATAGAGCACTGGAACATTTTGATAGAATGACGTATTCTTCACACAAAAGCCTTTTCCTCTTTTTATTAGCTATCTTTTCTCTGTTTGTTCTTATTCGGGTAAAAGGGTTCCTTTTGTAGTCTTTCAAAAGCATCCAAACATCCTCAATTCCAATACCCCCAACTGCTTTTCTTTTTTCTCTCTCTCTCTCCTCTCTTTTTCCATTGCCTTTTTGGTCTGCTATGTGGGGCCCACTACCTTTCTTTACCTTCACTCGCACGCGTGTTGTTTCTTTCACCTTGACATGACCGAGTGGGGCCCACAATCTGTCACCCATGTCCCACCTTCCATCCAGATGCTGCTCCTCTTCAGGCAAATCCACTAATTGTTTGGCTACCTTACACGTGGCAGGCGGGGGAGATGATCCGGGCCGTCCATCTAGTGTGTCCTCCCTATAAATGGCCCTGAGTCGAAAATCACAGTGACTGATTGTGGCCATCAGTTTTTATGGTTGAATACTTTTTTGACCGTCCATTCTAATGCAACATATACGGATAGATTCATACACGGACTTCGACGCCAGTCATCTTTGGAAAAGGACCCAATTGATGGATGGTCCAAAAGCTACACTTGCCACGTGTCATGTATTGGAGTTAGTATGCCCCTTCCGGATCCAGTGGACCCGAGGCCAAAAGGTTTAGTTCATCTCCATCGTGGACTGAACCAGAGCGGTTGACTCAATGTGATTTGAATACCACCGTTCATATGGATAGGATCATCCAATTAGAGTTATTTTCAACCATAGATCATCCATGAAAAAGACCCACTAAATAGATGGTCTGGATCCACTGCCACATGTTAAATGGTATCATCAATCTAACCTATAAGACCTACCAACGATGAGTGGTCCAGCCCATGAGCTGATGTACGCACAATGAGGGATCCAGACCACACAATTAATGGGCCCCATGAGGGGCCAAAAATAAGAAAAAAAAAAAAAATTTGGTTCGTTGTGAATTTCCAATTATATTTCTGGGCTACAGATTTCAGGAAATGGCCCGTTGATAGGATGGTGCAAGATCCAGTGCTGACCCAGGCAGATGATGGATGATCTGGATCAATTAGTGTTGACCATTGCCAGTTGCTTCCAAAAGGCCCTTGACACCACCAAGGGTAGATTTAATTGGACCATGTGTAGCTGTCAGCAAATCTGTACATGAGCCCAACCGAGTCCAGCTTGCCTAGCTCAGCTCCACCAATAGGCTACCCCAGCTCAAATGGTAGCTCGGACTAACTTGAGCTGAGTTTGTGCCCGATCTTTCGAGCTAAGTTCAGCCCAAGCCTACTAGCTGAGTTCAAGTTTAAGTTTTAGAGCTATATATATATATATATTTTGAACCCAATCCAAGTCAAATAGATTTGAATGGAGTTAAGGTTGAGTGAAGTTATAAGCCAAGTCAAGTTGGGCTTGGTTTAGCTTGGACTGAGGTTGAAATTTTTTCGAGTTAAAAAAATCGGCTCAACAGGGCTTGATCCGGCTTTCAAGCTGAGTCGAGTAGAACTTTTCTAAGCCGAGTTGAGCGAGTTAACCAAGCTAATTCGGTTCATCTACAGCTCTAGCTGTCATAGACGGGTAACTTTCATGTGTGAGCCCATTTCTGGCAGCGGCATGTGCCCTCACCGCCGGATAATCTGTCCTTCCCTAGTCTCTAGGCCGTCCTGGTAAAAAAGGAGATAATAAAAAAGGTGGGCCCCACATTAGTCGTGATGCCCCGACGAAAAAAGAAAAATCAAGCTTATTCACGAAATAAGTGCAACAGTTATAAAACAAGTGGCCAAGAAAAGATTGGGTGAGTTTTTATTAGCCGTCCATTATTTCTAACACCGTGGCCCCCTCTTGAAGTTATCAACCTTACCTTTTGGGCCCGGCATCTCAAATGGCAGGCCTCCCAAAATGGACGGACAGGATGTACGGAACATTTCTCAGTGCTTGACCCAGGCTGGATTTTGAGCCCAGGCCCAGACCTTGGGTCTAGTTTGAACCAGAGCCTATATAGGGTGGGACTGGCCCACCTGGGCTATTCCAGACACAATACATTGAATGTATGGTGCAAATGGGTTAGAGTGGAATGAGAGGGGCCCACCCATGACATAGACCCACACACCGCAGCCCAGCCAAATAACTAACCATGTTGCAATGCTATAGGACCAGGAAGGGCTGTGCCTCTATTGAATATCTAAGACCTGAACAGCCCATATGTTGAAGATTTTCACCGGGCCCAGCATGGTGAATGGTGTCCAGCCCATCCAGCACCACTGCCCACACCATGAAAATGGACATCCCCCACAAACCAGACCGATCCAAGTCGAGTGGACCACCACATTAATTTGGAGGATTTTGGATAGTTGTCTGCTTTAGGGTACAACCTACCTGATGATTGAATCCAGCTTTCTTCTTCGTTGCTTTATGATACATGCCAAGGTCATCCAAACATGTAGATAGTTGCACGAACTTCTTATCTACAACACTTGTAGAGGAACAGCCCTGACCCTACAGGCCAGGGGCCGACGGGGATTGAGTACTACCCCCCACCAAGACAGCGGGAGATGGATGTGACGTGGTGGGATTTAGTTGGTCCGTAGGCCTCTCAAAGATGGATGGGCCCCACTCGACTATATACTCAACTCTTAACAACTTTCGAACATGCTTTGCATGGGCCCCATCTCTAAAATAGCCCTACAGGCCAACCAAATCCTGTCACGTTGGCAGCCGGGGCCAGCTCTCCAGCCAAAAGTGTGAAATGATCAAGGGTTTAAAAGTCCAATTGAAGAATTCTTTCAGCGTTATCCCACCCATCCACAAGTACCACCATGTAAATGGTTTTGATCATTGAAACATAGATCAGGCGGCCAATGGACACCTTTAAAGTCCATACATACGCTTATCCAAAACCGTTCACAAGCACTATTTATTAGGGCTGAAAGTTGGGCGGGTTGGGTTGAGTCGGGTTGGTGCTCAACCCTAGCCCAACCTAAGGTTCCTATACCTCAACCCTAACCCAACCCAACCCAGCCTCGGGTTGGAAATTCTCAACCTATGCCCAACCCAAGCGGGCTCGGTTGGGTTGATCGGGTTGGTCTTACATTAGTCTATTATATTTCAATACGCCACTTATATTTTGTACCTATGATTTTATTAATTATATATGTAGTTATTTATCATAAACTTTATTTTTTTTCTACACAAACAAGCTAAAATATAGGACCACTACTTTAAAAGTCGTGGTGTAGAACCCAATCTATTTGGGAGAGAGAAATCTGGCATATCTTGGTAGCTTGAGTCATCGCAAATGCCATGGATCAATGAGACCCGACAACACTGGAATTTCATGTGCCTTCAACACAGACAATCCACACTCAATTATAATTTATAAGTAATTTATATATATATATATATATATATATATATATATATATATATATATGAACACTATAGACTGAAATATTATTACAACACTATATATATATGAACACTATATATATATATATATATATATATATATATATATATATATATCTCGATGAGGTTCAGGTTGGATCGGGCAACCCAAGACCAACCCAAGTTTTATTAGGTTGGTGTTTATATAGCCCAAGCTAGAGACCAAACCCGATACATCCTGCCCGAGCCCAACCCAATGTCCGGTCGGTCGCGAGTCAGTTGGGTTGAACCTGCCCGACTTTCAACCCTACTGTTTATTCCTTTGTATGACAGTGGCCGTTCATCATTGGCCCAGGTCCAGCTCAGCCCAGACCACCCGGCCCATTGCCACCCCTACACTTCAGCATAATTAGCCCCATGCGGTTTGGCTAGTGACCCCAACACTAGCTGGCTAGGTGGAGTCAAAAGCTGTGGGCCCCACCATGATGTATTTGTTTTATCCACGCCTCCCATACATTTTTCCACATCATTTTATGGCACAAACCCAAAAATGAGGCATATCCAAATCTCAGGAGGACCACACAACAGGAAACGGTGGGGATTGAAACGCTTTCCGTTGAAAACTTTTTGAGGGCCACGGAGGTTTTGGATCAAGCTGATATTTGTGTTTTCCCTTGATCCAGGTCTGTGTGACCTTATCAACATGTTGGATGGCAAATAAAAATTACAGTGGGCCCTAGAAATTTTAATGGTGAATGTTCAATCAATACTGTTTTCATGTGGTGTGGTCACCTGTGATTTGGATCTGCCTCATTTGTGGGCTTATGCCCTAAAATAAGATGGCAAAACTGATAGACAGTGTGGATAAAACACATACATCATGGTTGGACCCACAGAGCTTTGACACCAGCTAGCTAGCTCGTGTTGTGGTCACTAGCCAAACCGCCAGGGCAAAAAAACAAAAACTCATTATCATTTGTCATTGGTCTGTCAATGGGTAGATTTGGGCCCACATCGGTTCTGATGTTCTTAACAGTCACCAAAGAATCTGGGTCATTTCAGATCGATATAGCCGTATAAATAATGGACCGAACTGGTACGTATCATGGGTGATAAGTTCGGTATTGGACTATATTTTTAAACCATGCTTTCAATCCAGATTTATCTGGTGGTCCACAATGCCAACATCTATACCAAGAAAATGAAAACCAAAAGACTTTGATTTTGGTATCAATCTATTATTCTATTCTGAAGAGGGGAAAAGAAAGGAAGCTACGAAATGAAAACCCAATATGGGACTATTTATAGTTTGGAAAACATGGAATAGGAGCTTATGGGCTTCTACAATAATGAAAACCCATAAGGGCTCAAATCCACCACTTTTTCTTTCTTTTTCCTATTTGTAGTGGGACCATGAAAAAAAAAATTTGAATAAGGGGGAAAGAATGCACCTTAAATCATCAAATGATAAGGCCAGCCTGCCAATGTTCTTTGATCCTTTGAATCTCCAAATCCAGCAGGTCACAGCCCATGTCTCTTCTCCTTCCATCTCCTTCTCGATTTGACTCTAGAAACAACCATGCTCATGTCTCTGCCGTTTGCAATTTATATAGCCATCTCTGTCGCTTTCTTGGGAAGTAGTGGGCCCCAAATCATGATTGCAAATCATGCTTCCATTGGCATTGCTGCTGTTTGTAAGATTAAAGGAATCACAGACAGCTCCGCCTGGATTTTTTCTCACTGCTTCAGAGTTCTTATGCGACTTCTTTCTCGGCGGATTGTTAAGAAAACCTGGGGAAATCAATGGCTTTCCGTGGTCCAAAGTGACACCCTTTCCATTTTCACAGATGGGGGTTGATGTAGTATCGTGCTTGTAAACCCCACTTCCATTTTGATCAGCAATGAGTGGACCAACCCATCCATTGCAGTTGGTTTCAACCTTCATGGGATGAACGGCTTTGGCATGTTCCTCAGCTTTCTCGTCGACATTCAGAGGTTTCTTGGAAGACAAAGACAGATCATTGCCATCCCCACCAAGTGTCTCAAGTCCCACATCACAGCTGTAAACCTTACTGCCTTTTTTATCAGAAAAGGTTGGTTCAGCACATCCGTTACAGTCAGGATATTGGGGCCCATCTATAGGAGTTTCTCTATCAGGTGCCTCAACTTCACTCAGAAACCTCTTCTCATGGTTTCCACACATCATCATTTCCAAACTATCATGATCGTCACTACCATTACTATGGTTTTGATGAGCAGAAACATTTTCGGAAACCCCACTGCATTTGCATTTGCTATCGACTGTGCAGGAACAGCCAACTTCAGCAACTTCTGCAAAACCATTGCTGCTTCTCTCGACCATGCAGGAATGACCGTATTCAACTGTTTCCAATTGGGTCTTCCCACCTTTCTCCATGGACTTCTTTCTGCCACTAACAGATGTATCTCCACACAGTGTTGAGACTTCAAGTGCTGCATTCTCAGCTGCCTGGAAAACCTTCTGTGAGATAGTAATTGCAGTTCTTGAAAATGATGGATCGCAGATCATCGCTGCTCCATCTGAACTTGTGAAGCTAGAAAGATTTGCTTCATCTGGGGAGTTTGGAAATGAGGTTAAAGCATCAGGAGAATCATCAGATGATGCCTCAGACTTCTGGTTGATGATACAGTCGTTTGATGAGGATTCTGGTAGCAGGAACCCTCCATCCCAATTGATCCTTATGACATTTTCATCTTCGGAACTTCTATTTGCCATAGAACGAGTGTTGGGTTCTCGGCATTCAGCTGTAGGCCCGATGGATGGTGACAGCTCGCTAGATGAAGCTGAATCAGCGGAAACTAAATGCATAAGCTCAGCAGATGAGGCATGAGAGCAGTGATTCCAATTCCCTAGTTCAAGATCCACAGACCCTGAGCAACTTGGCGAGTAACCCAACCCTATGTCGTTTCGAGCTTCTCTCACAGGCTCAGAAATAACCTTGATGGCATTGGAAAAATCCATATCCTCAGGTTCTTCTCTTATGTTTACAGGAACTATTTCGGCAGGACCAGTTGACTGCAGCTCAGTGTCAGAATCGGTTGACTGCAGTTCAGTGTCAGAAGAGAAGCAGCAAGAAGCACTAACAGGGTTCACTGGCTGAGCAAAGTCAGATGATTCAACAGATTCGACCGAAGCCTGGAATGCTTCTTCGGCCACCTCTGCTGACTCTTTTTCCTCCTCCCATTCAGCTTCCAGGGGCTTGGGCTTATCACCAGGCTGCCTCGCAGATATCCTGTCCAACAGCAGAAAAATATGCAAAAGTCAATCGTTTGAAGCATCCACTATGTTCATGCAGACCCACATGCATGAGCGAGTTGCCCATATGCACATGGTAAATCTAAACATGAAAGCCAAAAGAATATATTACAGCAGAAGGGGGTGGAGATTCTTAAAACAAATAATCAGAACCTTGGATCAAGTGAGTAAGGCAAACAAGTAAAAAGGACTCAAAAAGGGATGTAAAAGCAAAAGATATCCATTTATGTAAATTTTAAAAAATAATAATAATAATAATAACAATAATAATAATAATAGTAATCATGGATTGGAGGAATCTATACAAAAACAGATTACAATCATTTCAATTTTTTTACAACTATTTTGTGTCTAGAGGAATGTTACTGTGAGCCACACACTTCATGCAGTTAGAAGTGTCCAGTAAATCATCACCTCCATACACATGGCGTTTTTGTATGGTGATCAGAAGCAATGATTTCACCGGCTATCACGTGGACAAGCCGTGGCTAAAATTTCCACATAAGTGGACTATATTGACCCTCCAATCACCATACAGAACCGGACCTGACATGGTTGAGCACAAAAAAAAAAAAAAAAACCAATGGTCCATGTCGATGGAAAACTCATGAATGTTGAATGGTTAGGATAGTCCAACCACAGCCACTTTTTGGGGCGGCAGTGGCCCATTCACATGGCGGCCCACCAAATCAATGGGCCCAATTGGCACTCACCATATGTACAGTGGAAGTGTGCTCTCATAATAACATTTCTCCTATTTTTATGGAATATGGGAAGGAAGATGAAGAACCCTGCCTGCTATATAGAAGCATATAAGCTCCCTGAGAAAGTACCTCCTCCACTTCAACTTTCATGACCTGAGATGCATAATCAGTGAAGTTACAGCAGGACTAAAAGGCTCAAGAAACATACACCTGATAAAAATAAAATTTATTGAATGAGAGACTACCTTACAGTCATCAATCCGATACCAGTTCCCACTGAAATCCTTGGTATAGCAAATGTAATGGCCAAAATATGAAGCATTCAGCATGTCTACATGGACAACAACAGCATAAAGCTTGTATACATCGGCACCATCTCCTGCTTCACTCATGTATGGACCGAGATCTAAAGTCTCTGGAAAAGTCACTCTCTTGTTCAATTTACCAAACCTCCCACTCTGCATGATGCATAACAATCAGAAACTACACATTAGGAGACAACGATTACATAAAACATAGGAGATGTTGTGGTTAGAACCTGAAATCTCTTGAGAGCGATGGTTAGGATATTTGGAGCCTGATAAATAGTGAGCCGCTTCCATGCCTTGACATAATCACAACATCTGCAAATGGGTAAAGGAACAAATACCCAAAAATGGAATTACGATTTGCAGAAGCAAACCAAAAGTTCATTCTCAGCAAGGAACTATATGATCCTGTGCTCGAGGACATCCACAGCAGGTTTCCTGTTTGTACAAGTGCCACCCAAGGTTCAGTGATCCAGGCTGTTGATGTGATGGACCCCACGCTGGATGGACCTTGCTCCAAAAATCTCCCAGACCAGAAGATCCTGGCCATCCAATATTTAGACTCATCTCGTTTATATATGGACCATTGTTGTGTTTCTTTCCTTGACTATAATCTTTGGGTTAACGATTGAAGGGTTGGGATTAACATATCAAGAAGACTTTGGGGGCGTGATCCATCCAATGCAGGGCAATCACATCAACAATCTGGATCACCCACTTATACAAATTGAGGACCAGAGGATACTACACATTTCCTCTAGAGAAGAATCATATAAGGCCTCATCTATAACATGAACAAGTATAAAGCACAGAATTCTAATTTCTAAGGAAATATGCTGTAATTCACTTAAGTTGGCTATGGATCCATTTCTAGCAAACACAAACCAGATGTGGTGATGCTTCAAGATTCAAAACTTGGAGGAGCTTCCTAGCTACAAGATATGATTGGATAATAAGTTATGCTTAGTAAAATTGGCCTAAGAAGAAGAAGGCTTTCAGGTGATGTACAAACTGGAAAATGCTGCTGTTCCAAGAAGGCTCAACAGGTTTCACATTTCTACTGATAGGGAACAACAGCCCTTTCAAGCAGTCATCCCTTTTTGTTAAAAATTAACAGCAGCTCCTCATGCAGTATGAGGATTTCGACATCAAATAGAGAGTGTGCTTCTTTCCATTCCTCATGAGCCACTCATGTTGCTGAAACAAGAGATGAAATCAATATTCCTCCTTTTCCTCAATAAGTTGATGGCTTCACACCACTAGGATGCTCTGAACAAACTTTGAGTACATGTAGCATACACCAAAGCTAAAATCTTAACCCGAGATATCTTCCTAACTGTTAAGCTAGCTAGTTCTATAGTGTTTGAGAATTTTGAGAATACCTGGTTATGCATTTTAATGCATTTAATAGGAAGCAAAAATCCAAGAAATAAGTTCATAGAAGAGGGGAAAAAAAGGCTAGTGTGCATAGAAAATACACAGTTTAAAGATACATAATGTTATAAAGAAGCATGAATACCGGTCACATTTATACATGTTTTCCCCATCAAGCCATTCCTTAACTGTGAACTGGTCTAGGCAATCCTCTAAAGAAGCAGCATCTCCTTGAATTTCAACAGTTAAATCCATCATATTCTCATAACGATGAGAGATCTTATTGCACTTTGTGCATATAACCTACAAATAAAACCGAATCTGTAAGAGGATGCCCAAGAACATAATTCAACAGAAATTAAAAGATTTAGAAGGAAAAATATGAATTTATTTTGATCTATAAAATATCCATGCAGGAAGGCCTACTTGTTTCTGTACATGATGATAAACTTCATTAGAATAGTAATACAAGACAGCAACAGTTACCAAATTCATAGTCCAGCAACGAATTCTGGAGTGTTTTTTTTTTTTTTTTAAAACACTCAAAAGGACTATTTACCTGATAAGATCATTTGAGAAACTTTTACCTAATAAGATCATTTGAGAAACTTAAGGAGTGTTTCATGAAAAAAAAAAAAAAAAAAAACAGTTTCCAAGAAATAGACGTTGCTCTTCCTCCTTACCAAATCAATGACTTCTCTCTAGGGATAGGGTTTGATGGGGAAGGAGGAAAGAGGTTTCAGCAATGAACCCCAAAAGAAAATGTTCAGCATCAAAATACAAAATATCAGACTCAGTCATCTGCCCTAATCCTTCCCATAGGGGAGTCATCAAATCATCCAAGCCCATATGCTGTGATGACTTGACTCACAATTCAGGAGTTTATTTGAAGAAGATTTCAGAGAGATGGAAAACAAAGAAAACTTGCAACTTTCATGTTTCAGCATCAAAATACAAATATTGGACTCAATCATCTGCCCTAATCCTTCCCATAGGAGTCATCCAATCAAATAAGACCATGTGCTTGTGACGACTTGACTCGCAATTCAGGATTTAACTAGCAGAAGACCCCAGAGATATAAAACATAGACAGCTTACAACTTTCATGTTTCAGCATCAAAACACAAAAATATCAGACTCAGTCATCAGTCCTAATCCTTCCCATAGGGGAGTCATCCAATCACCTAATCCCATATGCCTCTGATGACTTTACTCACAATTCAGAAGTTAAATCACAAGACCCCAGAGAGATGGAAAACAAAGACAGCTTAGAACTTTCATGTTTCAGTATCAAAATACAAAAAAATATCAGACTTGGTCATCTGCCCTAATCCTTTCCACAGGGGAGTCATCCAATTACCTCAGTCCATGTGCCTGTAACTACATGACTCACAATTCAGTAGTTTTATTCACAAAAGAACCCACGGAGACGGAAAACAAAAACAGCTTATAACATGTTTCAGCATCAAACGAAGAAAATATGGGACTCGTCATCTGGCCTCATCTATAGGAGAGTCATCCAATAATCCTGGCCCAATTAAGGAGTTTATTCCAGGAGTCCACGCACTATGCAAGTGATGAACAAGAAATCATTTTAGAGCTGCAACCAGTCATTACTCATAGAGATTTAGTGGAGCATATCTCCTTAAGCAGCAACAGCCACAGCAATTTTTTTGGAATTAGTTCACATAGGCATATGCTGAATTTCAAATTTCCTTTTTAATTCGAATCAGATCCACAAAAAACTGTGCTTCCTTCAGAATCGTTTAACAGCAACGTCCACATATGGAAGATAGCAGACAACTACTAAGGAAAGAAGCAAGATGTGGAAATATTAGGAGAAAATAAGAAGTTGCCTGTGACTGGAGGTGGCCACCAAATATATGTTGAATGAGGGTTGTCTCTTGAGTGCTAAGATCCAGGACCTTCTCTCCTCCAAACTCATCGAGGCAAACTGACTGCATTGTATCGATCGCAAACCTACAAAATGTAAAATATGATGAACTGAAATTTGTGGCATATAAATTTTAAATCAACCCAAACAGCTCACGGTAAAAGATGTACATTTCTTCTTGCTCACAGTAAAAGATCAATTATGAAAATTCAGTTAGAGAAATATTTCAAATGCCAAATGAACAAAAATGCCGATGAACCAGAAGTAAAGGTACCTCATGAACTCATGAGCATCCTCTTGTTTTCCATAGCCAAGATTACCACCAATATTAGGTAATCGAGAAAGAATATTAATTGGGGAGAAGGGATGCAGACTCTGGCTCACTTTATGAACATGACACTGAAGTTCACATAAGAAGCACCAATCATTCCGATTGCCTGAAGAACAACAAAGATCAATGTGTAAGCTAGGCAAGGCAACAGTTCGCATGCTATCTAATAAAAATGATGAATAAATTGGTTGACATTATGTATTTACATTCTCCTGAGTGGCCTTTCTCCAACAGGTAGGCAACAAGTGGCCGTGTGCATGTAAGACATTGTAAAACAACATTGGCAAAACAGCTGCACAGGAAAAGCAGTTGAGAATTAAAGGGAAAAAAAAAAGGACGACGAATTTAAGTGCCTAATGATTCACTGTTTTTTCCTTTTGAACTTGATGGAATAGGTTAAAACTATAGTTGAACGAAGCATGAAGGAAAGTGGCAACAAATTCGGGTGCAAGAGTGGGGAAGCGTCTCTTTCAAAATGTAAACAAGTATGTGTATGTGTAGAGAGAGAGAGAGAGAGAGAGAGAGAGAGAGAGTCCAAAGTGGGAGTAGCATGTAGTTAGAAGGAGAGTAGCTTGTATTTAGAAGGATCCTGCAAATAAGGTTCAAACTAAGACCCAGAGAACTAAGACACCAAGATCTTGATAGTGTGCATGCTACTCAAACCTGTTACCACAATTTAGAAGCCCGCAAGGTGGGAACCATGGACACCCTGGATTGTCCCAGTTAAACAGTTTCACAAATTCATCGTATGGGAAAAGAACCTGCAACAGAAATAGGGCAATTCATGTATCTGATTGTACGAGAATGAACTATATGCACCTTACAAAAGCACTAAATTATATTTTGAGAAGAGAAAATGGTCATTCAGTCACCTTCTTTGGTTGTTGGAGTACATTACACGTTCCACGGCCAGGCACTGGTGAAGCTGTACTACTAAAAATATCAGCCCATCCAGAAGCTTTCCTCCTTTCACAGTTACTACTGTCAGATTTTATTGAACCTATATTGCGTAATAACCTTAATTCCTTACATTCTAATTTGTGATCTGCTTTCCAATGCTTTGACTGGCATGTGGGAGAGCTGAGAATAACAAGAGAGACCTTTTTAAGCTTCAAGTTACAAAAAAACAAACAGTTATAAGTTAAAAACCACAACTTCTGATAGCAGGTGTGGCGATAATGATATTAACCAAAGGGAAAATTATCAGAAGGAAAAAATTTATACCAAGGGGGGTATATAAAGTAACTATAAAGAAAACCTGCATCAGATTACTGACCAGCTGCCCCCCTCTTTTTTTCACACACACACCCTCACAACCGCACACCACAATGTGTACTGACCAGCCACTGCTGACATCACAATAAAACCCAAAAAAAGACAAATACAGGGCCTTGCTCAGATGCACAATTGAATTGCATCACGAACATTCAGTTTAATTAGGTGGAATGGTTACAACTAATGATGTTTCCTAGCATTCGTGATGTAGGACATGAAAATTAAATATGATATGCAAGACCTCAGGTTTTAGATCATATTAATTCAAAACAATCACATAATAATTCCACATCCTACACAAAAGCTCCAGCATTCAAACAAGGGGTCTACACAGGCTAGGGCTGGATCTGTAAAAAATTATAAATCAATCGATGCTCAAAGATAAGTAATAATCATCCACACATGCACAGCAATCAGTCCCTAATCCAAGGGATTCACCAATTTCAATTCAAGGAACCCTAGGGTGAGAAAATGAGCAAATAAATTAAGGATGATGCAATCTAGGGTTAGGGTTAATGAAAAACAAGTATGAGATGGTAAAATAAGAAGAAAACCTGAACCGGAAGACAGTTCCCGCGCGCAGACAGTGGACTAGGCCTAACACACATTCACAGGGGCCTGGCCGCACGTGCGAGGGGGCGCCTATTTATAAGAAAAAACCTATATCCCAAACTCACGCCATGTGCGCAACCTATTACTTGGTGATGAAGAAAACCAAAATAAAAACTAATTAAAGAAATCTAATC
Organism: Magnolia sinica; assembly: GCF_029962835.1. Lineage (NCBI taxonomy): Eukaryota > Viridiplantae > Streptophyta > Magnoliopsida > Magnoliales > Magnoliaceae > Magnolia > Magnolia sinica. The sequence continues at coordinate 8,868,541 of NC_080581.1, read as the reverse complement.
CATCCATGATATTCTAAATAACATTATTAAGCAAAACCTAAAATATAAGATCAATTAGACTAATGGGCCACGATCATGAGATCCCATAATGCGCTTTACTTGACTATCGGGCCCACTCCAACGAACTAAAACTCCGTCTTCTAACTAGAAGGCCCTCTTTGGATGTCGTTATCGATCCAGATCAACAGCAGGGCCCTCCTTCTCCTGGCATACGTGCATAGGGGGAGCGGCGTGCGTGTGCGTGTGCATGTGCACATGATGTCCCCATCAATTCATCATGAGAAAGTAGCCTAGGAATGTTTGTTTGAATTCCTTTCAAGTCTAGCTTAAATGAAACATAATTGCAATTTGGACCACTAAACCTCAATCCTAATTCCTAATGCAACAGTAGAATTTTCGCTTTATCATATCACATCAATGTTGCATCCAAACACAGGCAAAACTCGGTATCCATATCTCATTAAAAACCAAGGTTTTGATGCATTGTATCAATCACTACCAATACCGAAACATATCGCCCTTCTTGGCCGATAAGGGCCAATGCACACATATGCGGCCCATCCACAGTGGAACAGGTAAACAAACGGTCTGATTTGCTCTATTTATGACTTTTCATGATTTGTACTGTTTATAATTTAAAAAAAAATAATAATAATAAAATAAAATAAAATAAAAAAATTGACAACATAGGGTGTCCCCGCCCCATTTTGAGGCGAGACTATTCCCTGCAGATGCACGAAATCAGATTGGTTACTTCATATAGGATGCTTCATATGCAAGCACTTACAAATTATACAAGTAGCATATAGTATATAAAATTAAATCATCAACATTGTGGAAACCAGCGTCGCTAAGTCTCAAGTCCTAAAATCAGATTGGTTGAGCAATCCTAAGTTCCTAACTCTAATTCGTGGACGCTTGTTGGGCGCATATTATGAATCATTCATATGGCATATAAACATCACCTAGGCCCCACAAACATCTATTTTCTTCTATATGTGGGCATCGGTCCCCATTGTTGCTTGTCTTGTAGCCCACCCGAGTTGTTGATTGGCCCATTCTTCCAGAACAAACATGCAAGGGAGAATCTGATAGACGGGGGGATTTTAGATTTACACCACAGTAAGCCTCACACAGCTGACACTAAAACTCAAAGAAAAGACATGTCACACTCAAACTTATCCAGTTGAATCATTCCAACTCAGACTAAAGGGACCAAATCGGCCAATTCAAACCCGAGTCGGGTTGGTTCACATCAAAGTTGCTGTAAAGATGCGGTAGTACCGGATCGTCAAGTACCGAAACCACCAGCACATATCGTGCAATAAGTACCGATTTCAGCCGATCCTTTAAACCTTGCGTCAAACAGTCTTCACATCCCAAATTCATACTGCAAACATCCCAACCTTCATGGGGATGTTAGCAATTTCCCCAAACTTTTTAAGTGGCACACAGCATGACCTATTGTTGATCTGAACCATTCATTCAATCATACAACTAGGAGCAAGATGTGGTGCAAAAATCATGCTGATTGAGTGATCCTAACCAATTTGTTACAACCATCTGTCGGTTACAAACCATAATCGCATGGTCAGAATCATCACACCAAAGTATTACTTTAAAATCATAAGAAATGCAACGTGGGATTTATCTACTAGATGTTTAGAGAAGATGATTGGACCTATTTTGTTTCCCCGGTCATCTTGACTATCCACTTTCATGCTATTGATCAGATCAACAATAGTTTACCTCGAGTGCCATTTAAAATGTTGGTGGATGTGCTAACATTCCATGAAGGTGGGGCATTAGCAAAACCCATATATGTGTGTGTGACACGCATGCACACGACTAGATATACATCCAACTAGTTGGCCAATGGGGCCCACCATAGTGTTTGTATGACATCTCGCTCATCTAGCAAAGTTGTCAAGCAAAGTTGTCCCACCATGCAAATGGGATACCCTAAATATGATAACACAATAGAAAACAATGAACAACCACCCAAAAAACTCCACATTCCCACGAGGCACATCTAATGGTTGGATCAACATAATTTTGGGGCATCCAATTTTCATGGTGGGACAACCTTGCTGGACAAGTGAGATGTCATACAAGCACATGCAAAGTCGGATTTATCTACTAGACATTTTGAGATGATGATTGGACCTATTTTGTTTACCCGGTCATCTTAATTGCCCACTTTTATGCTATTGATCAGATCGACAATAGGTCACCCCGTGTGTCATTTAAAATGTTAGCATATGTTACTAAAGTTCCATGCCCCCCCATAGGCACACAATAGAAAACAATGAACAACCAAAAAACTCTTCATTCATGTTGGTCACATCTAAGGGTTAGGTCAACCTAATTTCTGGGGCATCCAATTTTCATGGTGGGATAACCTTGGTGGATGGGTGAGATGTCATACAAACACCATGATAGGCCCCACACGCCAACTAGTTGTATGTGAGCATTTCTTTATCTATCTATGTGAGTTGAATTATTGGTTTTGAGTGTTGATATTTGGGTTTTAGTTGAAGTGTTCAACTGTGTGTGTACACGCGCACATGTGTATGGTTGTGTGTGTGTGTGTGTGTGTGTGTGTGTGTGGAAAAGGTACTATGAGGTCAACCTCCTTGGAGCTCCCCATGAGGTCGAGCTTTATGGGCCCCACCATGATGTGTTGTGTTGGATTTATGCTTTAGAAAACCAATGTGCGCCCTAATCCACTGGCCTTATGGAAGTGATAAGGCCAGTTATTGATCTTAATGACCATGGGTCCTTTTGGACAAGTGAGATATGCTTTAACTAATATCTAATGCCGCCTTAAACTTATATGAACAAAAGTTATGTAACAAGTGATTCATCTATAGTCGTTGGGAACTTGAGATTGGACATAGTGGTCATATACCGAGGAGACTTGTGGTGCATGGATCTCAATATTTTGATGTGTTATGACCGTCACAAATGCTTACAACATATGTGAGCATCATTCTATGAGACATACGGTCATTCTGTGTGATGAGACTGACTTGGGTCGTGATGAACGTTCTCCACCATCGGGAGCCGATTTGGAGTTGGTTATGTTTACGCCCTTACCTTACAATTACCCATGAGTGTAAGTGTGCCATAGATATAAAATTCTAGTATTAGACCTGTTGACACTTGCATTGGAGGATCAAGTTCAAGTCAATAGTCTAAGGGCCCATTAGCCTAGATTATGATCATAGTGATCAAGGACTTGATGTTGCACGAAAGATAATCAATCTTTATACCTGAATGCGTGTAAAGATCATGAACTTAAGTAGGTGGCTTTGGCTTCACTTTAAGAGGTTTCCTAAAGGGAACTAAAAGTTGGTGATGTTGGGTACATCCATCAGGGTTCATTGATTTTTGTTCAAGTCAACATGAGATCCACTAGATATACGTAGAGACCTATTTATGGCTTGGATTTTATTATATTAGAGATGTATCGAATGGTTTTTCCACCGGGCCCAATACTTAAAAGGTTTTAATCGACTTTAAGAGGTTTTTCAAGCATTAAAGTTTTACTTTAACCGTAAATTGCTTTAATCATACCAGATGATAACTTATGGCCCAGATCTAATGGTCTACTAGTTGATCAGCATGGGTAGATCTATGAAAGATGGCCTAAACAATAAAAGGATTAGATCACAAGTATGTGCATGGACAAGATAGTTTAACGAACTTCACTCACAATCCGATACCTAGAGAAAACCCTAGGCACCCCTCTCCCCAAACGTCACTTGGAGAGAGAGAGAGAGAGAGAGAGAGAGAGAGAGAGAGAGAGAGAGTTTAATTCCCTTCCCATCTTCCATCACCTTCTCTTCTCCTTCACGTGTGTGATGCGTGTGTGCTCCACCTTGTATATGGTGTGAGTCTCCCACAGCCTCTACCAGAAGAGTAGACAGCAATTTTCTCACATCTCTCGCCTGAGATAGATCGGGGAATGACCTCTTCCGTTAGGGAATCAACATCAATAAAATCATCGTGGAAAAAGTGTGCAACAATTCAATTGTATAAGGTAAGATATCCCCCCTTCATCCTTAACTTTGATCTTTTAGAAATCTGATATTATCGCAAATGGGGATTCCAAGAGGAATGTTAAATTGGATATTCAGAATATGTTGTGTTTGGACCCAAAAATCCAACAGTCATCCATCCACACCAGCAACCAGATGCACCCTTCCATTGTAGGTCATGGCCCTAAAAATTGGCCAGCACAAACAACGGTTAAGAGCATGGTGTGCCGTAAAGGCCGTCACGTAAAGGTAACGATAGCAACCGTTACGTGTTACGGGGTAGTAACGGGGATAACAACCATAATGGAAAAAAATGACCCATAATTCCCGCTAATGGCACGTTACATCCCCTATAAAGGCCATAACAGCCCCATAATGGTCTATTACGGGGCAGATACAAGTTTTTCATAATTTTTTAATCAATATTACGGGGTAGATACAGGTTTTTCGAGGTTTTTTTTCTTCTTCTTTTTTTTCTTTTTTTTAAAGATTCCGTAACAGCCATTATGCCCTGTATCGTAAAGGTAACGGTGGTGACCGTTATGGCCACTGTTACCATTACAGAACAACCTGGTTAAGAGTAGATCCCCACCCATTGAAACCTTCCTAATTGTTTATAGAGCCCATTGAGATGTGGCTTAGACATCCAGCCCATCTATTGTGTGTCCCACTTGGATAAGAGAGCACACCAAATTTTAGGCCATTCCAAAACTCGGGTGGGCCCTGCCAAGTGCTTTTAGAAGTTTTAGGCATGATTTGAGATGGTGTAGCCCACTTATGCTACAGATACAACTGATTTTTGGGACATCCCATATCCTAAAGGGGACCCGCCAATTGCACAGTGTGGATGTATTACACACATCATGGTGGGGGCCACATAGCTCGACCTCATGGGACTTCATAGTACCTTTTAACGTGCGTGCACACGCACATGAAGCTGAACACTTCAACTAAGAAAACCAAAATATCAACACTCAAACCAATAATTCAACTCAAAAAAAAAAATGAAAAAAAAAAAAAAAAAGACTAATATTTTCCCAAATTCCAATTAAAAACAAAACAAATACCTCAATATATATATATATATATAATGACTAAAGAGTCATTTGGATGGCGGTAAATGGTTTTACGTTGTAAATGATTTACTAGTCACTTGAAGGCTGTAAATGATTTACAGCTTGTCTGTTTGGCTTTAAGTTGTAAATGATTTGCTAGTAAATCATTTTTTTACAGTGTTTGGATAGCATGTAAATGGTAAATAAAATCTGTTTTGTATGCTTTCATTCAAAATAATAGAGCCTTTGCCATCTCCTCGTTTACTAGTAAATGAAATCTCAGCTTTTTGCTAGTAAATGAGAAGGGGGCTTCGCTAGTAAATCATTTACAAGTACTAAATGATTTACTAGCAAACTAGAGCATCCAAACACAAGTAGTAAATGATTTGCAAGTAAATCGTTTACTACTTGCCCCATCTACCACCATCCAAACGACCCCTAATATTTCCCAAATTCCAATTCAAAATAACAGATACAGATAGAGAGAGAGAGAGAGAGAGAGAGAGAGAGAGAGAGAGAGAGAAGGGGGCGGGCAGGGGTAGAGAGATTCTACCAGTATCGGATGGCCTTGCATCCAGAGCACTGCTTGCTGGCCGGGCCGTCGCAGATGAAGCAAGTGTCGCCTCTGCCGCCGCAAGCCAGCATCTGGTTCTGCTGCAGTGGGGCCCGGAATTCGTCGGCAGGTTCTTCACCGTCGAATTCCGCGTCGACGACGAAGTAGCTGGAAGCCGTGGCGTTCAGGAGGTAGAGAAATCCAATGGCGAGGATGAGAGCAGTGAAGATGAATTGCAGAAGGGGCGAGAGATCGAGAAAGAGGCTCGAGACGTGCATCTACGCCTGCTGCTGCCGGTGATTGGAAATGAGAAGGACGCTGTTGTTAGGGTTTTCATTGATTTCGAATTTCGAATATGCCAGAGACTGGCTACTGCTAACCTGCGCCACCCTCTCTCTCACCGAGTGTGTAGGTGTTATTCAAACCTACGCCAGGTGTGGGGTGGCGAAAATCTCTCATCTTCGTTGAGACCGTCTCGAGAACGGATTGGCTACTCTGTCCTGCGTCGGGAAACTAGGTGGAGCCCACCGTGATGTTTGTGAGAAATCCACTCCGTCCATCCATTTCTCAAGATCATGTTAGTACATAGGACCAAAATTGAGGCAGATCCAAAACTTAAGTGGGCCTCAATATAGGAAAAAATTATTATTGAATATCCACCGTTGAAACGTTCATGGGGCGGCATAACTTTTGGATCATGCTAGTTTGTTGTTTTGTAGTTCATCCCAGTAGGAATGACTTTATGAACGGTATGGATGGCATATAAACATCACGGTGGACCCCAGGGAGGTTTCAATGGTAGGAATTTGCCTACACACTTCTTTTCCTTTATTGTGGCCCACTTGAGCTTTTGATCTTCCTTATTTTTGTGTCCATAACCTAACATGATCTGGAAAAACGGACGGATGGGGTGGATTACCCAAAACATCACGGTGGGCCCCACCTACCTTCGCGTCATATAAAGCAATCCTGAAGTGCTCTGCAATACCTGCTTTTCCGTTTTTTTGAAAGATGCTCTGCCGCACCGGAAACGGAGCGGCTACTCACCCCGGCCACTAGCCAATGGCTACTCGTCTGTGGGCCCACCATGACGTTTTTGTTTCATCCATGCGGTCCACCCATTCTTTCAAATCATTTTATGCTATGAGCCCAAAAATGAGGTTGGTCCAAATCTCAAATGGCCCTCGCAGTGTTGATTGAACGTCCACCGTTAAAAACTTCTTGGGGGCCACAAAAGTTTTGGATCAAGCTGATATATTTTGTTTTGCTTTCATCCAAGTCTGTATGATCTAATCAACAGGTTAGATGTCAAATAATCATTACAATGGGCCCTAGGATATTTTTAATGGTGGACATTCAATGACAACTGTTTTCCCATGGTGTGATCGACATGAGGTTTAGATCTAACTAATTTTTGGTATCAAGCCCTAAAATTATCTTTCAAAATAGATGGACGGGGTGGATAAAAAACATACATCATAGTGGGGTCTACATAGCACCGACTATTAGCCACCTGGCTGGTGGCAGCGTCACTAGCCAAACCGCGTGTGTGGGCCCCGCAACTATCCACCTGGCTTGTAGCTGATTTACCCAGTGCTGAAAACAGCGGAAGCGGATTGGCTAGTGTACCTCACAGCAGCTATGTGGCTGATATATTGACGTCCACAAGTTTTGTGGGTCTGATCATGAGGTTTGTGTTATATCCAAACCGTTCATCCATTTGGCGAGCTAGTCTTAAGTCTTGAAACGAAAAATAAGATATATCTAACTATCAAGTGGACCACACTTAAAAAAGCAGTGGGGGATTGAACGTCTACCATTGAAACCCTTTTTGGGGTCACAAAAGTTTTGGATCAATATGAAATTTGTTTTTCCTCTTCATTCAGGTCTTTGTGACCTTATGAACGGCTTGGACGGAAAATAAACATTATGGTGGGCCCTGCAAAATTTTTTAACGGTGAAAATCATTATCTCCACTTCTACTTTTGGTGTGGTCCAGAGGACATTTGTATATGATTCATTTATTTTATAATGCTCCAAAATGATGTCTAAAAATAGATAAACAGTGTAGATATAATAAATACATCACTTTGGGGCCATGTAACTTTGATCTCCATTAATCCATTCGTGCAACTCGGAGCTCGAGGAGCGTCAGTGCTACGTCTTCGCACCACACGTACCTACAGCAGCTATATATAGCTGCTGTGTGGTACACTAGCCAATCCGCTTCCGAAACAACGAGTCTGTGGGCGCCGCACAGATGGAACAATGGAGATGCGATGCCAACCATAGGATTGCATGGGCCCACCATGGTGTTTATCTTTCATCGAAACCGTTAATCAGGTGTAACTCGTCACTATGAAGAAAATATACAAAAATAAGCCTGACAAAAAACTTGTACAGGACACACCGTATGGCTTGGCAGATCTGTAGCAATTTTACGTTTTTCCCTTTGGTATGTCCCATAATAGATTTTTATATGGGTTAGATTTATCTCATCGGTCCAAATAATGGTTCTCACCTAATGGACGGAGTGGATTTTTCCTGTACAACGCAGTGGGCCCCACGGAGCTTGGGTGTTTTGCGTGCTGCGAAAAACAGGTTTTGTGGATGATTCCGGCCTCTCTCTCTCTACGCTACAGAATGCTCGGACCGATGTTTGTACATCGACGATTCAGGCTTTCACTAGGGCCCATCTTTCGACGATCTAAACCATTGGTACAGAGGGCCCACTTTGAAGGATGGATCACTAAAAATATCAGAGATGGAAACAAATTAGTGGACCAACAAATGTACGCTCAGCAATGGTTTACATTCAACCCATAAAAGGGCAAATTTAAAATTCCAGTATCATCCAACTGGGAAATTTTCAGTGAGTGAGCCATCAAGGATGAGGTGTATCACATCGACGCTTTGGATTTCGAAGCCCCATGGGTCCCACCTGCAGTCTTGGCTCGTGATGGTTACAATCGCCAAGGCACCAATCCAACAATTAAGGAACGGTGGTGCCATGTTGTTGTGGACATCAAGTGCCTACTGTGACATCCAAACCGTCCAAAATGCGAGAATCACCGTGATGGTCAGAATATCCGAAAATCGGAGCAATCAAACCGTTAGATGGCCCATTCCGTATGAAAAATAAAATAATACAAAAAAGTCCGGATTCAAGTAATGGGGCCCAGTAGATTGGCCTAAAGTTTGGGCGTCTGATGGTCGTCTTGAGGCACATTTTTTGGACGGTTGAAGACCATACCCATACCACTTAGGGCCCAGCACATGAAAACAGTGTTTTTGGGTGGTCGTAAGCTGTTTTCTATGGTGTGGCCCACCTAAGGTTTGGATTGCCCTGATTTTCAAGCTGGGTAAAACATCATGGAGGATAGTTCCTTTGGGACGGTATGGATGCCATATATATTACCCACGACAGTTGTTGGAGAAGGAGAGACTTTGATACTCAGCAAGCTGTGATCGATCATAAGCAGGCACTTAAAACTTAGATAAAAGAGAAATTTACAACTGTAGAAGCTACCTTTTATCCAGCGATTTTTACGGAGAATACAAACCTTACCTTGTCAACTTAGACTTTGCAAGTACGGTCGGGTAGTTAGGACAATACCTTTGCACTTTAAAGTAGACCTATCACTACGGATTATAACCGTAGCCATATATTACATAATTCATACCTCAAAATAAACCCGGATCGGGACGGGCACGGGCTCACGAACTAGTGCCCCCCCCCCCCGGCCCGCGCGGCAGTTGCGAGCCTCTTCGGTGGGGCCACACCGATCTGGGAGGCCCTATGGCTACGGATTATAACCGTAGCAATAGGTACCGCACACCATTTTCTTTAAGATCTGTTTAGAAGCATGGATTCGAAACTCCCTAAATTTACAATCCTCATGATGTGTTAGGCACCTTAGAATATGAATCAACTTTAATCCAAAAGTACCTATGCATGATATATTTACAAGGACTTCAATTTAATTACTAAATCAACTTTAATATCTCTAATTACTAAGATATGAGGTGGCATCTACAATGGTAAATATCTCTAGATAAAATCAGCAGATTGTGAAATTCAGTTTAGATGTGTCATGGATTAAAAAATAAATTTATTTGATCATCTAACTAATGGACAGGTGGACATTTATTGGACATCTAACTATAAGAAAAATACTATAATCCTATTTTAACAAAAAGTATCTACACATTAGAGGTAAGGATCTGTTTGGATGCCCCTCATAACATTTTTTAAATATAACAAAGTTATAGGTGAGATTGTTATAGTTGGTGTTGGGAGAGAAAAGTCACAGGTAACTTTCTCTCAACTTGTGACTTTCTTACAGGATAAAAATGTGAAAATGATACAGGCACTTTCGTTTTTTAAGTTATCTATATTGAAATCAAAATTAACGGGAAGAATTGTAGCTTATATTTATATAAACACCTTATCCCCCTCTAATGTCTCCGTCTCCTTCTCTCTCAATCTCCTTCTCCCTCTCCCAGAATCCTTCTCCCTCTCTTGTCGACCTCCAGCAAGATTGGAAAACCTTGTCCTTTTTTTTTCATCGGGTTTCACAAACGCGACTTGGCTAGGATATGTGGGTAATGGTTGGTGGTCTGTGGGGCCCACCATCTTGTATTTGTTTTATCCATACATCGGGGTTTAACAAATTTGGATATACATTGTTTTTGGGTTAATGACTTAAAATGATATGAAATAATGGATAGATAGTGTGGATGAAACAAATACATTATAACATAACATGTCAACAACCAAACCATAGTAGTCAGCTAAAAGTGGCTGCTATTGATGGTGTTGTGTGGGCCTACTATGATTTATGTGTTATCTTAAGTTTTTTTTCTCACATTATAAGCATTTTGAAAACGCAGGTCTATTTTTATAGCCCACTTGTTGATTAGTTTAACATAAAAATCGATTAAACTATTCATTTATCTAAGTTTAATAAAATGTAATAATTTTATTTATTTATTTATTATTATTATTTGTTTCTATCAATATAATTTCCCAACCATTCCTCATTTCGAGTTCTACTCAGCGTAAATATACAACTTATCACCTGTGATAAAGTTATAAGTTATCAAAACATAAAAATATAATTACCTGTAATAAAGTTATAAGTTATCAAAACATAAAAATATAATTACTTGTAAGTTACAATTTACATCGAAACATAATTACTTGTAATTTTCTTTCATCGGTGAGTAAGTTATATACAATTCTTTTACAATTTAAATAAAATTTATAGCCATTTAAACAGGCCCTAAGGATAATTTCATAACTTAACACAGGTTCACGCCTTCTCAGGTCCCCAAATCCCGAATGACTCTTTAAGATTTTAGTTAATGCAATGGGTGACATTATAAAGGGTGAAGATGGCATATAAACATCAAGGTGTACCCGGGAAGCTTTCGCCGGTAGACATTTCTTTCTCCAATCTTTCCTCTGGTTTAGCCCGCCTCATTTTTCGTCTCATGTCTTAAAATAAACTTACAAAACGGATGAACAGGATGGATTGATCACAAACATCATGGTGGGCCCCAACTAACTTCCCAGCGCAGGAACTTTAAATCCGCTATATATATATATATATATATATATATATATATATATAGAATTGGGGAGACGAAGGAGAGAGAACGAAGAAGATCGATGGCATCAGCAGCAGCATCGAACGCGGCCGTTCCCTTCTGGAGAGCAGCAGGCATGACATACATAACCTACTCCAACATCTGCGCCTCTCTCGTCCGCAGCTGCCTCAAAGAGCCCTACAAATCCGAATCCATTTCCCGTGAGAAAGTCCATTTCGCTGTCTCCAAATGGACTGACGGCAAGCCCGAGAAACCGAGTAAGCTCCGATTCCAACTCTGTTCTTTTGATTTCTTCATTATCTAGGGTTTCCGTCTCGTATCTCTCCAAATGCTTTGTAGATCTAAAAAATGGAATCTAGGGTTTGGTTTGCACCCGGGAATCATCCTTATCTTCCTCTTTCTGTCTCGGATTCTGATTCCAGTATTCGGTTTCTAGATTGTTTCATGTCCTGATTTGGAGGGAAATGACATGATAGGATGGATACAAATTACAGGGATTCCTGTAAACACTGAGGTGGTCCAATGAAAAAGTGCCATGTGTGATTGTCAGATGCAGGGGTAATGCAACTAGATCAAGGAAGAAACTAGTTGCAATAAGGGCTTGTTTGGATGACTGTAAAATTTGTAAGTGGCAAATGATTTGCAGGTGTAAGTCATTTACAGCTTTTCCTGTTTGGCTTTTAGCTGTAAATAGGTGTCTGTGTTTGGATAGCCTGTAAATTGTTTAGAAGAGTTTCATTTGCAGCTGAAAGTTGAAAATTATGGCCGTTAGGTTGTAAATGATTTGTTTTGCATTCGCAGGTAAGGGGTCGTTTGGATGCTTGTAAATTGGGCTAACTGTAAATGAATTACAGTTAAGTGATTTATAAGCAGTGTTTGGATGCTGAAAAATTTCAGCTTTTAGCTGCAAATGAAATCCTTCTGAAAAGCTGTGATTTCATGTCCTTGCAAATCATTTACAGCCTAATGTTTATAATTTTGAACTTTTACTTGCAAATGAAATCCCTCAAACAATTTACAGACTATCCAAACACGAACAACTATTTACCTGTAAACAGATCACAGCTTAAAGCCAAACAAGATAGGTTGTAAATGATTTACACTTGCAAATCATTTACCACTTACGAAATTTATAGGCATCAAAACAAGCTCTAAATGGAATCAAAGCATTTCAGAGGGATTTATTTGCAACTAAAAGCTATAAATGATTTACAACCTGTAAAGCATTTCGGAGAATATCATTCAAATGTTTTATTCCATGGGCCTAAGCCTTATTTATAATGAATGCTGACAATCTTCAATAAAATCTTATGGAATCTAAAAATAGAATTCCTATGTAGCCAATATTTGAAAAGTAGGAAAGTACCTAAATAAGAAAGTACTTAAATAAAAATCTCTAAAAATAAGGAAGTGCTTTAATTAAGAAAGCACTTAAATAACAAAAATCTAAGATTATTTATTGCCTAATATAAAGGTACAGAAGAAAAGAAAAATCGAGATAGGCTAAAAAGGGAAATAAGAAAATTCTAAGACTACGTATTTCCTAATATAGAGATGCGAAAGGAAAGGAAATTATAGATAAGCTTAAAAAAAGAAAAGAAAATAAAGTGGGCCTTTTCTTATGCACACGTGTGGAGCAAGCACGCATGAGATGTTGGTCGTTTCTTCAAATCTTGATCAATTGGCTTGAGAGCATATGAGAGCATACATAGAGGATACGGTTTTAGGAGACGCTATCTTGATTTCCCAGTGGCATAGAATCTAGCTCTAATAGACACATGCATAAAAGAGAGTTGGACATAATAACTTTCAAAAGTGGATCATATACAAATCAAATAGATTTATTTCTACTTATGAAAATAAAACAATCAATATGTAAAGATTGTAACCAAGAGAGAGTATGATGCGCAACATAGGTTAAGGATTATGGATGTTTGCATTAAGAGATGAAGAGGGGAATGAAATTAACAGGTGTCCAAAAACTAGGTGGTTGAATTCAGAAGGAGAGAATAATGTTATCACGAAATAAATTTATGGAAGAAAGAAAGTGGAATGTTGAGGAAGAAGTAAATGTTATGTGGAATGAGTTGGCCGAGTGCATTAAGGAAGTCAAAAAAGATGTTTTAGGAGTATTTGAAGGGAAAAGCCAATCATATAAGGGTCTGTTTAGATTCATGGGAAGCAAAGGAACATGAAAGTCAATTCCATTGATTGTTAAGCTGGTCTTTGTGGGAAACACTATTTTACACTTCCCATCTTTGTTGGAAAATAATCAAATTTATTTTCTCATCTCCACCCCTAAGAAAAGCATTTCCTTACAATAGAAGGAAAATGAGTTTCTCAAGAGTTAAGCCTAAATGTGTCACCATCCATCTTCAATCGCCTCACATGTACCTCATGTGTTAATATGCCAAATGAGCCATTATCCATCTTCGGTTATATGCCACATGTGCCACTATGCTACACGTGCCAGTGTGCTGCATGTGTAACCATCCATCTTCTCTTGCGCCCCACATGCGTAAAGCGTCCCACGTGTGCCAATGTGCCACCTGTGATACCATCCATCTTCTCTTATGGCCTACATGTGCTAACATGCCGCATGAATCATCATTCATATTCTCTTGTGTGCCACATGTGCAAAGGACTCCACATGCACCAATGTGCCACATATGCCATCACCCATCTTCAATTGCTCCAAATATGCCACATGTGCCAATGGCGCCAATGTGCGCAAGTGATGCCATTTGGCTTCAATTGGCCACCTGTCAAATGTTCCAATGTGTGTCTTGTGCCACACGTGCTACTGTATAGCTTCAAGAACCTTACATCCGTCATGTGTGCCACAATTCAGCTTCAAGTGCCTACATACGCTGCATATGCCACACGTGCCGCTATCTATCTTCAAGCATCCCACATGTGCCACATGTGTTAATCTGACACATGCTAGTGACTACCTAGATTTTTTCCCCAAGATTTTCTTCGTCTTTTTTTTTTTGCCAAACAACAAATTTGAACGCATATCGTAACTTTCTAGGAAAATCTTGTTGAAAAACAAACAAGGAAAACAATGTTTCCTTTCCCGCGGTTTCTTGAAAATATGGTTTCTATGCATTTTGTGAATCTAAATAGACCCTAAGGAAATTTGGTAGGTGGTGGAATGACCATTTCTAAAAAGCTATTCATGAGAAACATTCATGTTCCAAAGCCTGAAAATGGACTAGAAATGATGAAAATTTTGAACAATTTAAAAAGGACAAAAAGATTGCTAAGGGCTTGTTTGGATTGGTGAATAGCACGGCAAAGTAAATAATGTTTATCAGGAAACCTTATTTCTAGGAGACTGTGGGAAAGGAAACATAGTTTTCCTTGTTTTTTTTTTTTTTTCCACAAGATTTTCCTAGAAATTTAAGACTTATTTTCAAATTGTTGTTAGGCAAAACAAAAATTTTTTCTTAAAAAAAGTTTCCTACTAGTTATTGCCATGTGTCAAATTAGCACATTTGGCACATATGGGAGTTGGGACATTAGAAAATGAATAGCTACACATGCAACGGATGTGGAATGCTTGAAGTTGTATAGTGGCACATGTGGGGTGCTTGAAGTTGTATAGTGGCACATGTGGCACAAGAGATACATTGGCACATTTGACACGCGGGCACTTAAAAGCTAGAGGGTAACACTTGCGCACATTAGCACATGTGGCATATATGGAGCAATCGAAGATGGACAAAGGCACATGTGTCACATTGGTACACATCGGTTGTTTTGTACATGTGGAGTGTAGGGGATGTGAATTGCTAGTAACGCTTGGTTAAAGGGCCCCCTATAACCCTTGATGCGGTCCAATGAAAAGCATCATGTGTACATATTAGATGTTAGAAAAGAAAAGATTCCCCTATGTGAAGTGATGATATTTCCCTTTCCACCATGGGGCTTGCATTTAACACATGCATGTGACATTGTAATGGTATTGTCCAAATGGCACATTATCAGGACCGCCACAAGGGGGTTATAGGGACCAAATGGCACATTGCACACGTGATGCTATAATGGCATTCTCCAATTCATGGGGACCATATCGAGTTGGGGGTTACATTAGGGCCTATTTGTTTCTACAAGTTCCACAATAAAGTGGTGTATTTATGTAATGATTACCTACACTATGCAAATGCATTACAATATCGGGCCACGAACCCTTGATTTGCTTGAATCCACTTAAGGACCGTATTACGGTGATTGGATTCTATAACACCACCTGTTCTATGAAATGCGGTCTTTTGATGCTTCTGCGCATGGACAGTTCACCTTCGGGACCTTAGGTTGACGCAGAAAGGCTATTGACGTTGCTGGCTACTAGACGGTTCTTTGCGGGCCCCAAATCAAGCCATCCTTGTCATTGACGGGCTGGGTTTTGGATGCATCAAATCAGTGAAGCCATGCATATAGAAATATACGGCCAAACCGCAATAGATTTCACAAGAGTCATGGCCATCACATAAAAATGGATTTGGAATGATTAGAGGTGGTATGGTTATGCATGCAGGCAAGGTATTGAAGATTAGGCATGAAAAACTAGAATTAGTGATCAGAGGGTATATTCATCTCAAAGCAAGCATGGCAGGTCCACATATTTCACATTACCTTCAAAGCACTCAACGGTTTTTGTGATTTCGGCGATCTCCTCGTTGCACGGTATTTGCAACATTAGGGATTTGAATGCAATTGCCGAACTTGCGAGCTGCTTGCTTAGAAAGCTTCTCTTCTTTCGTATCATCAAATGGTGACGTGATGGAGTAACGTTGTGAGAGTGAAGGGGTTCTTTTATCTTGCATGGGAAGCGTGTCTACAGAATGCCGTGATCCAACGACCACCATAGTTGTGTCGTATCTCTGTGGAGAGATTTCGATGACAGGGAAGAAATCATCCGAATTTGGAAGGATGGTGGTGGAATGCGAAAATAAATAAGGCTTGGTTCCCCTTAAAGAAAATTCGGCAGTAAAGCAAATATCTAGTTGTCGGATTTCATTGGTTGGTGTGCGTTTTACACTACTTTACAGTGGAACTTGCGGAAACAAGCAAGCTTTTAGAAAATGTGGCACATGTGAGGCTATTGAAGGTGGATGGTAGCACATTTAGGTTATAGGGACCAAATGTGTTACAAGGACTAAATGTGGCAAATGCGAGGGTTATAGGTATTAAATGTGACAAATGCGAGGGTTATAGGTATTACATGTGACAAATGCGAGGGTTATAGGGACCAAATGGCACAATGGGCGCACACGACGCTATAATGGTATGGTTCAAATCATACGAATCAAATCACATTGTGGGTTACATTGGTAAATGCGGTACATGTGAGGCTATTAAAGGTGGATGGTGGCATCTTTGGGTTTAACTCTTAAAGAATTCATTTTCCTTTCGTTGTAGGAAAATGCCTTTCTTAGGGATGGAGGTTAGAAAATAAATATATTAATTTTCCAACAAAAAAATTAAGTAGGAAATTTTGTTTCCCACAAATTCCAACAAAGAAAGGCTTCACAAATAATGGAAAGTTAGTTTCGTTAGAAATGGTGTTGCCTTTCATTTCCTTTCCATGATTCTAAATAGGCCTCAAGCATTTCAAAGCCTAAGAAGGGATAAGAAACGATGAAAATTTTGAACAATATAAAACTGTAAAAGCGGTTGCCAAGAACGTAGCAAGTGAGGCGAAACTCAAGGCTTATGATGATCTTTGCAATAGATTGGGAACAAGAGAAGGTAAGAAAGATGTTTTAAAACTTGCATAAGTGAGAAAGAGGAATGCTAGGGACTTAGATTATGTTAGATGCATTAAGAGCAATGACCAAAGGATACTAATAAAGGACAATGAAATCAATGAAAGGTGGAGACTCTATTTTCAGAACTTGTTAAATGATAACCTCTTTGAGAGCATAAGTATAGAAGGAACCTTAAACTCAAATGACATTAGAAACTATAGATACTGTTGTCGAATTAAGGTATATCTGAAGTGAAAGAAACTTTGATAAAGATGACAATAGGAAAGGCCCTCGGATCAGATTGTATACCAATAGAAGTTTGGAAGTATATGGGAGATATTGGGTTATTTTGGTTGACAAAGTTGTTCAACAAGATTGTAAGATGAAAGAAAATGCTAGATGAATGGAAGAAAAGTACCGTGGTACTTATTTATAGGAATAATGGAGACATACAAAGCTGCACTAATTATCATGGGATTATACTTCTGAGCCATACTATGAAACTTTGGAAGAAAGCAATTGAGCAAAGACTAGGGGATGAGACGAATGTATCATAAGATGAGTTTGGTTTCATGCCCATGAGGTTTACTACATAAGCTATTTTCCTACCCAAACAATTGATGGAGAAATATAGGGAGTGAAGGAAGGATCTCTACATTGAGAAAGCATATGATAGGGTCCTGAGAGAGTTAATATGGTGTGTGTTGGGAAAGAAAGGAGTTTTCAGATGATATTTTGACATAATTAAGTTTATGAATGAGGGAGTGGTAACAAATGTGAGGACCATTAGTGGAGAGACAAGTGAGTTGCCAATTACTGTAGGCTTGCACAAGGGGGCGGCATTAAGCCTGTAGCTTCTCACATTGGCTACGTACGAGTTAATGAGGCATTTGCATGAAGAGATCCCATGATTTATGTTGTTTGCATATGACATAATTTTGATTCACAAGATGAGGGAAGATCTAAACAGAAAGCTAGTTTTATGGAGGGGTGCTTTAGAATCATAAGGATTTAAAAGTAGTTGAATTAAAACAAAGTATCTAGAGTGCAATTTTAGTAACAATAGGAGTGAAAATGAGAAATTAGTTAAGATTGCTGACAAAAAGTTTCCCAATATGACCACTTTCGACATCTTGGATCAATAATTCATAAGAGTGGATGGATCAAGAAGGATGTTGCCCATAGAATCAATCTGGGTGGGAAAAAAAAGATGTGCCTATGTAGTTTTATGTGATCGTCGTGTACCACTCGATTGAAAGGGAAATTTTGTAGGCTAGCTACAAGACCTGCCATGCTTTATGAGATAGAATGCTGGTCAGTCAAGGAACAGGATGTTCATGGTCTGAGTGCAGCTGAAATGAGGATTTTGAGATGGATGAGTGGCAGGATGAGGACGGATAGAATTAGGAATGCATTCTAGGGAACTTAGGAGTAGCACGAATAGGTAATGAGATGAGGGGAAGTAGACTTAGATGGTTTGTTTATGTGCATTGAAGACCATAAACCGCATTGGTTAGGAGTGAGTTGGCACGAGTTGAAGGCTCTAAAAGGGCAGGGGGATAGAGGTAGTTAGAAATGACTCAATTGCCTATGGTCTAACTGAAGTTATGGCCCTTGATAGGGTAGAATGGTAGAACAAGATTCATGTAGCTGGCCCCAATTAATTGGGATACATATTCCCGATACAATAATTTTAATGTGACTTGGTCATTTCTACAAATCATGCCAGACCCTGATAAGTTTCTTGATGAAAAAATTGTGTTGCCTATAAAATAAAATAAAATAAAATAAAACAAATATTAGCCAATATCTACCTGCTGATGCACAATTTTCAATTCCACAAATTTATTTATTTATTTTTGTCTTTTTTCGTAGCGGAAGCGGTGAAAGGCTTCTTTCACATGTAGAGTTGTCATTTATGGTATGTGATTGTGATGGCACAAACAAAAGCATATAAATGAAAGGGACAAAATAGAAACACGAATTTGCATGGATCATCCACGGAAGAAAACAATTGGAGAGTTTTCAATTTGCAGTCAATTGAGAGCCACCGCTAATCGAAATCTTTTATGCTCTTTAACTCTAATTTATCTCAAACATGGTTACATATTTTCTACACTAGAAATACCCTAAAAAAGTTTAGGTTGGGGCATCGCTTCTGTCCAAGAGGTTGCTTGCCCCTAGACCCCCTAGGTGGGTCCACACCCTAGGGCCCTTCCGCATACGGCAGGGTGTATAGTGCACATGAATAGGTAAAACATAATAAAAGACACTGCATGCAAATGCAACATATAACAAATTACACATTTTGTCTTAATTGCTTTAAAAAGTACTACAGCCCTCAAAACTCTAAATCTAAAACTAAATTCCTGCAATATTTCCTCTCATCATGTTTGGTGAGAGGCAAGGAAATGATGTAGCAGTTTTTAGCTTGCTTAAGAATAGCCTTTCCATTGTTGGACTCTTATCCCTGGCTTGTCCTATATCTTTCTAGTGTGTTCTGCACCTTCACAGACAAATGCATGTGATTTGAAAACTACCGAGTGCCTCACAACTCCAACAATAGAGTACATAGGGTCACCGGAAAGGTCAGTAGAGATGGCAGCCATAACAGTGTTGTACATGCATAAAAAATACTGTGAACAAAGTAAATATAAATATTAGTAATTTTCATTTTTTTTATTGGGCTATATTTTTTATACGTGAAAAAATGACATTGGTTCAGCTGACATGGGCACAGATGCAACCAATGATTTTGGCCTGACCGATCAGGCTGCTGATATTGATATTTTAAAACTTGCCACTGGCCTCATTGAACGACAAAAATGTCCCTTGGGCATTTTTGCACACATGCTCTGTGCTCAATTTAGTGGTGACATCAGTTGATTAGATAAATCATATGGAACTTCTATAGTGGAATGGCTGAACAGGTTTCACGTAGCTTACCCCAATTAGTTCTCATAAGGCTTAGATGTTGTTGTTGTTGATGATCATGATGATGATATAGAACTTCCATTGGCTTGTAAGTTGTAAGATAACCATTGTATGAAATTGATACAATTTGTAATGGTGTTCAAAATGCATCAAAACAACAAATTGTGCCCATGTTCATCTACAATGCATATTATATTTAGTCCATAGATGAATAATAATGTTAATGATTCAAATACGCTTTGCAGATGGTAAGTTTATTTTATTTGCCATTCACCTTGGCCATGGAACACAAAGACGTTATTCTTGGATCGAGGCCAAGTTGTGGTGATAAGTCATCCATGGACATATTGTCGGCTCTAGTTGTTTGTTGACATGCTGTCGTGATTAGTTGTTTGGTTCTTTGTTTGTCAAACCCTCTAAACGAGGAAGAAGGATAAATTGTGGCATATGTGGGGAGCTTAATATGGATAGTGACACATTAACACTTGCATGTGCACATTTGACATGTGCTACATTTATGGGTGCTTGAAGATTGATGGTGGCTTATGAGCACATGTGGAGTGCTTGAGCTTGGGCTATTATATACGTGGCATAGTGGAACATGTTATGCTTGTATACAGATAAGAGTGTTCCTCATGTGCATCGAAACTATAGTGTTATTGATAAGGAGTTTCACCGCTTTAATATAAACAAGCAATTCATGCTTTAACGATCATATATTTGGGACTGGTTGTCCAAAAGTGCCTAAGTCTCCGTGCATAAGGGGGTCAACAAACCATAGAAGCAAATAGTGTGTAACGTAGTGTTCACCCCTTTGAACTGTGAAGCATAAGCTACATAGATGTTTAATTATGGTCGCACTTGTTTGCACCAAACATTATGAAATTTCATCAACCAAACATGTCCTAAAATAATAAGAAAAATAAGGCAAATGTAAAGTATAAAAATAAAGAAATAGAACAAAATTAGTTCAACACTATTACCTGTGCTATTTTACTAAAATCGTGGAAGACATTTAGTATTTTTATTTTTAAATCGGAAAATGTAAAACATTAATTAATTTTATTGTTTGATGAAAATTAGCTTGTAGTGTAAGCTACATTGCTTGTAACGTAGGCTATATAGCATGTAGCATAAGTTACATGCGACTTAAGCTATTTTCATGAGCTACATAGTGTGATGGCTAAGCTAATTCATGTAGCTAGACACTGCAATGCAGATGTATTTTAGTCCCGACTACTTGTCAATGATGCAACTTTAACTGAGTCCAAAAAGCCCAATCATGGACAAAAGTACATCCATGACTTGTCAACCCTCTTGTGCACAAGAAGGCACTTTTGGACAATTATTCATGGATATGACTGTTTAACTATGGATTAGCCCATCTTTGCTAGAGAGATGGGAACTGCTTGTCAATAAAATTTTATGGTTTTAGTGCGCATGATGATCATTCTCATATGTGCACATGTGTGACATGTTTCAATGTGACACTTGTATAATGACCAAGTTCAAGCATCTCACAAGTGCATGTGTGCCACCATCAATCTTCAGTTACTAAAAAATGTGGCATGTGTCAATGTGCATATATACATTTCAATGGGCCACCAATCAATATTTTAAGTTTTCTAAATGTGTCACAATCCATCCTTTTTCCAATTCCAAAGTATTTGACCAATAAGGGATGGAAAAACTAGTTAGTGACAATATGTCCAAGAGCAGGTTGTGCCGACGTCATTCATGGATTGCTAATTGTGACACAACTTTGCCCAAATCCAAACAAGCTCATAGATTGAACTGTGGAACTAAACCTGGCTTGTAATTGCCATCATCATCTCTAAAAGGGCAAGGGGAAGGCCCAAAAGGATGTGGGGAGAGGTAGTAAGGAAATTGATGAGCTAATGTTTAACCAGGGATATAGGATCCGTTATAGAGTGGAATGGCTTCCAATTAGTTGGGACAAGGCTTAGATGATGGTGACAACGATGATGATGATGTGTTGTCAAAGTTCAAACCATTGATGAACTGTTCTTTTCATCAAGGTTTGGCCATCTGCAAGCTGGATTTC
The DNA here is from genome assembly GCF_029962835.1 of Magnolia sinica. Lineage (NCBI taxonomy): Eukaryota > Viridiplantae > Streptophyta > Magnoliopsida > Magnoliales > Magnoliaceae > Magnolia > Magnolia sinica. The sequence continues at coordinate 8,846,522 of NC_080581.1, read as the reverse complement.
TGAGCTTGTCCATAACTGCAACCTTTTTGTTCTAAGGTAGATCTTGAAAATCTCTCTGACCGCTGAATGCTGATGCTACTTTCATTGTGAGAAGTAAGATTTGCCATGCACTGAGGTCAAGTAGTTTATATTCATTGATTCTTCCAGCTGCATGGCTGTGGAGATCGATGAGGTTGGTGGGTGAGGTTAAGGTGGCTTTAAGGAGTGCTTGCCAAATTGTAGTTGGTGAAGCCTTCCCAAGTTCACTTGGGGCCTGTTTGATTAGTGGGGAAAGAAAAGAAAATGTAATGTAATTATCTGATGATGAATTTGATGAGCAGTTTTGAAATGTTGATTCCCATGAATTCCATTTTTAGGGGTTTTGTTTGAATAGGAAATCTCATATTCCTTTCACAGCAGTCACCTTGTATCTTGTGCTTTAGAATTTGACTATGGGAAGGGTAATGAATCACTATGTGGATTCAATTATTTTGTTTGCTAACCAAATCCAGCGAAATGTCCCATTATGGGAGAAGTGCTTTATTTTCCTTTCTTTTCAAACATGCCTTTAGTAGTTAATACATTCCTTGTTTGGGTTGGTGCTGAGAGCAGATACCATTGAGCAGGCTAGTGTTGCTGCTTTTTCCATCCCAATTCACAAGCCAGATAAGAACATCAGGTTCCCAGTCTTGGATAGAATTTGGCAGTGACACATCCTTTCAGCCTTGGGAACTCCGAACACCACACCTATCCTACTTCAGATATGATTCCTAGTTCGCTTGATGAATTTGCAAATTATTTTTTTTTTGGTGAAAGATACTGAATTTATTGAAGCCACAAAAGGCGAAGAAAAGAAAACAGAACCACAAAAGAAAAGAACAAGAGAAAGGTACAAATACAAATGCAAACAGCCAGCTAAGGCGCCCACTCCCTAATACATTGATTAACCCTACTGATCACCCTAAGATTACAACAGCTCCTATTCCTGAAGTGGCGATCATTCCTCTCAAGCCAGAGTCTCCAGATGACCACAAGGAGCGCAATCTTTCGACTAGCTGATTTCTTTTTACCTGGCCACCCGAGTGCCAAGCCCAAAACAAATCAGCCATGGTGGCATTACCCACTGAGTGCCAAACAGTCAAAGGATACTACAAACCTCCCTCGCAAGATGACAATGAATAAATAACTGGTCCACAGATTCTGCATCCTTGAAATAAAGAAGGCATATATTGGGGAGCACCATGCCTGTTTTGCAAAGATTATCCACAGTAGAACAGATCAGATTGGATCTTGTTCATTCACTTTGTTCTCTTGTGATATTCTCCACCATCTTGCCATGAATCATTTTCCATTTTATTGCTTCGACAATGAGACCTTGCAGAACAAGAAACATTTGGCAAATGCATGCATTGGTTGAGTAAATCTTTCCCTTCATTTTTGTATAAAACATATTCCTGGGCTGATGATTTTCTCCGTTTGTTTGTCCATTAGCCATTCGTTCGGATTCACCCGATGAGTGACTCTAGAGGGAAGGGGGGTCTCTGCGGCTGAAGATGTCTAGTGGATTGTGTGCCTTGATAGAGTTGGCTGGGTTTTTCAGGTTAGTTGTTTAATCTTTCTTTCGATGTAGTCTTGATGATGTTCTGAGATTTTTTCTTAATCAAATCACATTTCGGGGTTGGTAATAAGACAATGGCTGTTATAACACTAATTCAGCTTTTTATTCCTTGCCAAGGAATTTCTCAATTTGGCTTGTGGTTGTAGATGATCTGTGATTTTTCACGCATGATGTGATACATTCATAAATGCAGACATGCACTGGTTGCTTCTTCTTCTTTTCCACTCTCCGTCTATGTGGGTACAAGATGCAAGGGGCATTGGTCATCAACCGGCCCATGATAAGCGATAAAAGGATTTTGTGCACTGCATTGTTTGTCATGTGATTAAATTTGCCTGTGTGGGTAATCTCTTTCTACTTTCATTCTGTTACTCCAAAATAATGATATGATAATAATGGGGAGTTACATGGAACTCAGGCGGTGTATGACACTTGATGCACAGGCACTCAGAAATTGTACACAATGACATAAACAAAGTCACATTAAACCAACTAAAATTTGTAATCCAGTGTTGTTAAGTCACAGTCCCAAAAAACAGATTGTTTGAACCATTGATCTTTTCCTCTGATTGGATTTTTTTTTTTTTCATTTTTAACCGTCCAATAAAAATGCCCACCAACTTAATTTTTGGTTCATGGCAAGTCTAAACTGGGAACTATAACTTGGACAGTTTAATTTGACTAAGTTGCATGCCTCGTATACAATTTCAAAGTAATTTCCTGAGTGCCCGTGTATCATTCATCTCAATCTGCCAGGGTAATCAAAGTTCCTTTAAATTCAGCTATGGTATCAAAGAAAATTGTTTTACCCCTATCCCATGCTTCCGAACAGGCCCTTGAGGGACTGAAGAGCTGTTTTTCTTCTTCTCTCTCTCTAAATGATTGTGTACCGTTTAATATATAGTGTGGGTCTGGAGCTCCATGATCCTCCAATTAGAGGACTTTTGCCCATTCACATTCTTTCGTCATTTGGGTCACACTGAGAGCACATCTGATCCAATAAAATGCTTATAGCGGCCATGCTTGATGAATGGTCTTGATCTCACACATGTGAGACGGGGCTGGATGTTGGACTCATGCAGAAGGGATGTGAGCTTGAGAATCTATTACACACTTGCCAACATGGAAATTGGTGGTCAAGATCTAACTCGCAGAATATGAAACTATACCATCTAGATGCGTGCATGCAATGAAGCCGACTGGTTCATTTTTATCGGGTCATAAATATAGAGTGAATGTAGACCGTTGATTTTAGAGTGCTTATTTTTGTGTGCCCCATCTGATTAGTGAACTGGTTTTTATCATTGGGCTAGGGATTGTGCATACCCCTATGGGTGGCTTGAAGCTCACATGCATTACATGTTGCGAGCGTGCTGGAAGAGAAGCGGCTGGTGCTAGCCCAGTACAGGGGTCTGTAGAGGGCCCTCACAAACGTCTCAAGCTTTGTACGTGTTTTTAAACGGTGGACTGTTGACATGGACGTGGTGCCCCAGTCTAAACACAATGGGAGTGAATTCGGTCAGGCTACAGTAATATTGAGTTTTGTTAGTCTAATGATGTGGCACTATTTCATTGGCCGGCTAGATACTGGTAGGTGCCCTTAGACAAGGGTCTGGTAGGAAGAATAAAATGGTGCCTTGTCAGAGCCTAACTGAAATTGGTGTTATCTTGAGCTGGCTAAATTCACTCCTGAGCTATAGGCACCTTGTGCACCAAGAGCCATGTGGGCAAACTTTTCATAAGGGGTACTTCATGTTGTGGAAAAGTGCCCACACTTGATTAAGGCTAAATAAAAGCCAAAATGGCCAAATCAAAACAAAAAACAAGAAGCATAAGAATTTTTATGGTTTGACAATATATTTATTTTACGGGCTGGTAACGTAGAATTTTTTTCTTGACTATAAACTAAAGAAATAAAAATATAAGACTTGTCACTTTCCAACTAGTACTAAGAATATCGTGCTCAGAAATATTCCAGGAGATTAATACAACAGAATAGAATCACCAGTAGCTCTGCTTATATAGATCACAGAGAGCTCACATGCTAAAGCCGGTGTGTGGCAAGAGAGAATAAGAGAGGAGAGAGAGTCGATCCCTCGAGATATATTCTCCACTGCCATAACACTTTATAACCAACAAGAACTTAGATAGGCCACACCTTAGGAAAAAGTTGGGATAGGATGCCCACCTATGGTAACATGTTTATGTTTCATTCATCTGATGTTTCTCATCTGAACTAAAGAATTGCCCAAAGGTCGTAATGTTTCAAAATTTGGGTGAGCTGTGCTACTTGAATTTAGAGGTTTTTATACATAATTTTATATGGTGGCCCACTTAAGTGTTGAATCAGACTGATTTAGAGGAACAAGCATAAACAAAAATGGATGGAGTGGATTTCATGTATGTTAAGTCGTTTCCCACGTTAGAGAAGGTGACTCTGGTAGATCCCTGAGCCAGGTAAGCAACAGTTAGCCCAAAATTCCCAAAAGTCAGGCCGAGCAAACCGACTAAAGCTTATTAGGTATTAGGCTCAAGACCATCTGAGCCGCTTGAGTTCACCCATTGAATTTGGACCGCTGACCATGTCGTGTCCCAACCGTTGATGAACCATGCCCTAAAACTCCCCAAATCAGAAGATCTAGTCCCCATTTTTGCTATTTTTGAATTATGGGCTCCACTTTCCAGAACAGAAAACCTCGGCAGGCCCATCATATGAACGGTTTGGGTTTTTTTTAATACGACCTGATCCGAAGGCTAAAAGGATGTATTCTAGATGTGGGCTGCTTGATGAACTACACCCGTGCAGGCCCGATGGTCTTAATACGGGTCCGTTGTCATGTCGGATCCTAAAACCCGACATGTGGTCCAACTGGTACAGTGCTATTCGTGCCAGGGGTCATTACTGGACGGTCTTGATTGAACATTCGTACGTATGGGCAGGGAGTCTGGGTCACGGATGGAAGCTCACTTGAGACAGTCCGATGATCCTGCACACGTGCAAACACAAGATCCACGCCATTTACCAGATGGCTGCACATTCGTTGGTCCAAACATCAGGACGGTGGGCCTCAAGTGGTTTAAGAAACTAGTCATGAATGTCATGTAAAATGCGGATTGCATCCAATAGATGCCAGCATGCATGTGTAAGCCACAAAAGATGATCAACGGTGGAGAATTAGCACACGAGGCACATGCGTGGTGCTTTTATATGTAAGGCTCGATTGAAGATGGATGGTGGCACACGTGTAAGGACAGTGAAAAGTTAGCTTTGAGGTTCTTTTCATTATGTGGGCGCAAATGGATGGTGACACGTGGTGCGTTGGGACATGTCTGACAAATTAGAAGATAGGGACACTGTGTGTGCGGGACATACCATGATGTATGTGTTTAATCCATGCCATCTATCCATTTTTCCAGCTCATTTTAGGGCATGAGACCAAAAATTAGTAAGATCCAAATGTAAGGTGGACCACACCACAGGAAAACAGTGTTGATTGAACGTCTACCATTAAAACTTTCTAGAGCCCACTGTAATATTTATTTGCCATCCAACCTGTTGATAAGGTCGCATTGACTTGGATGAAGGGAAAACAAAACTTCTGTGGCCCCTTAAAAATTTCAATGGTAAGCATTCAATGCTCACTTTTTACTGTGGTGTGGTCCAACTAAGATTTGGGTCTGCCTCATTTTCGTCCTCATGTACTAAAATGATCTGACAAAATGGATGGACGGCATGGATAAAAATACATACATCATGGTGGGCCCCACAGAGCTTTGATACCAGCTAGCTAGCTGATGTTGGGGTCACTGGCCAAACCGCGTCCGGAAGATAGGGTCCAAATACTGGGGCCATGTTCAATCCGCCTGATGATGAGAGGAGAAGACGTGGCACACGTGTTCTACGTTGGCACGTGCACACGACTCTCTCCTTCAGTGTTTCTTTGCGCGATTCCCCGCCCTCCAATAAGGTTTAGGGTTTTGGAGAAGCAGAGCAGAGCCGATCATGGCTCTCTCTGAGAACAAGAAATGGCTGGCATCGACCATCGTTTTAACAGTCACTGCTGCAATTTCTGCAGCTGCAGCTTTCTCTGGTATTCTCTCTCTCTCTCTCTCTCTCAAGACGTTGAAATGATGGACGCCACCTTGGATGGTCCATGTACGCCTCAACTTTGGAAGACCCTAGCCACTGGATCTTTTTCCTTTTGTTTTAGTTGAATCTGGACCATTGCTCTATTTCCTTCATAACCATCTAATTTCAGGACGTGAATTCAAGGGCTAGGATTTTCTTATCTTGGAGGTTCTTTTTTCGTGGATGGTCCATCGAAAGTGGGACCATCATGTCAATGGTTTGGATCGCTTAGCAAAATCTGTGTGTTACCTTCCTGTAACATGCAGTCTGCATTTGGAGGAGGAAATCAAAAGGTTTGGAGTCGAGGATTCGGGAGCTAGAAATCTCTATGAAAGCTTCTTTGAAGAAATCTATTGCTGAAAGACAAGGTAGAATTAGGGCTCAACAGGTAACCTTTTATTTCTAATTAGAAATTCTCACACACAACACAACTTATTCGTACGCCCAAGTAGTTGGTGTGGGGCCAACCGTTGTGTTTGTATAACATCCAACCCATCTAGCAAGGCTGTCCCACCATGAAAATGGGACATCCAAAAATTCAGGTCGATCTACTGATCAGGTGGGCCACAGCATTGAAAACAATGAAGAGCCATCCATAAGCCTCCACAGTAACGTGGGACCCATCTAATGGTTGGATCGACCTTATTTTTGGGGTGCCCCATTTTCACTGTGGGATGACCTTGCTGGTTGGGTGAGATGTCATTCAAATACTATGGTGGGTCCTGCGCGCCAACTAGTTGGACGTACAGCTAGTTGTGCATGAGCATTTCTCATTTGTAATTTGTTTGAATTTTTGATAAGTGGGGTCCATGGTTGGGCAGTCCAGACCATTGTTCTGTTGCATCTCCATGTGGATGGAGCATGCCCCGTAAATCTCCCAGGTTGGAAGATCATAGGCACCATTCTCAGGACTTCAGTTGTCATAAGAATTTGGACCATCTATCTGGGGACTCAAGTAAGAAAGGTTATGATATTTATTATGGGAATGGTCTATCCAACCGCAGGACGCAACAGACCAGTTGTCTGGTTTACTAAATCATGTGATATAATGGTGGGAGTCAAGTTTGTACCTGTGTAACGTGCCCATGAATTTTCAGTTCTGTGCAAGTGAGGCCAATGTTTAACTGATCAAAGCCGTTGATTCAAGGGGCCTCATCTGCCAAACAATGTATGATCCATGCACTGAAAACTTCTAGATTTGGTCAATTCCACCCTTCAATGGGTGGTCCACAAATAGACGATTAAGAAAGAGATTGCAACAGCAGTTCTAATCTGACCCAAGTGTACTGTATAAACTCTTGGCCTATCTTTTATTTTCTTATATTTTTGTAATATTGATTTTGAATTTTTATTGGATGTTTCCTAACTGTACAATCAATGGTTCAGAAACAGATGGTCAAAGCAGTGGGGTGTTATTCTTATGCAATGCTTCAACTAAATTACTAGCGTTTTTCAATCAATTCCATCTTTTTTACAGGGGTCCTGGCTTTTAGTGATCTAGATCGTTCACCTGGTGGGGTCTGCCATGGATGCGAGATGGATTGAAAAGTGAAAATCTCTTTTTGCTAGGTGTACCTTTTTCACTTCAGATTAACTGTTGGCTATATGTTGTCAACTATCCATTTGCAGTTCAACAACTGGATGGCTATGATGTCCACCTCGTTTGCAGCAAAGATCATCCATGGTGTATTGCACTGGATGGATTTTTTGAATCACAAAAAAGGTGGGCTTGACGCCTGTAATTTTGGGCTTGGCCATTTTACATTTCCTCCAAAATAACCAGCTATTATGTGCTGCAAAACCATACAGGTTGGGCCCACTTTCCAGTGATCCAGAATGTCTGGTGTGACCTACTATGAATGGACCACGCTATGAAAACCTTCTCCAATGGATGATCCTAATTGTCTGATTGATGACCTGCAAATGGACAGTTTAGCTAACGGTCCAAATTTTAACAGGAAAGAACCTGCTAATAGTTTGACTGAAATATTCTGATGGGGATATCTTTAGTGTATGGCACATTCATGATGAGCCTATCGGGTGAACGGTGTGGGTCATGGAATGGTGAGGTCAACTCGTACATTGGCTGGCTGAATAAAAACACTGTTTTGTTTTGCTGAACAGCTTTTATTTTCTTGAAATTACCAAAGGTTCATATTTGATGTGAAAAGTGTTTTTGATTGAATGGTTGGGATCATCTGACAAGGGTGATCTTGTGCTGAGGCCTGTCCATGATGGGGCTCGCCAGGCATAATGCTGACTGTGATTTAGATTTTGGTACATACAGGCTTTGAGGAAAACACTGGAACAACATGGCTCCGACAAATCAAAGCCAGCTTCTTTCCCAATGACACCCATTGCTACTGTTCAGTCATGCTTTTCTACCAGGTATTTTGTGATCCTAACTGTAGTGATTAAGCTTTCTTACCTGTATCAATTTCTTTTTAATTTGAATTTAATTCAAGTTCTTCTAATTACTAACATTTGAAGGGCATCCGAGCAGTGGGTTCTCATGTGCCATGTGGAGGACATCTGAGCCATTTCAAAGGTAGGTCCCATCACGAAGATCACCTGGAGTGAAATTCTGGCCTATCGTCCATTCATTAAACAAGGCACTCGTGTATGAAAACAACGAACGATTTAAATCAAACCCGCTGATGGTCTGGTTTTCATACATATGTGGCCTGCCTGATGAGTGGACCATACCAATTTTTGCTGGTTGGGATCTTCATGGTAGGCCACCTTTTGCACAGTTAGGATGTCCTACACAGGTGACATGTTGGCATTTAAGAAACTCTTTGTGTTATAGGTGATCATTTCTCTTTTTGTATGGTAATATCACAATATTTCCACTGAGTTTGACAGGCATGGATACGGATATACATCTGCTCCATATGCATGCATTTATGCACACATACATGTGATATCCCTTAAAAAAGCAATCTGCCCTCAATCCTCATCCTTGTGCAGAAATGGAACACCAAGGCAACCTCTAATTGTACCACTCGCTAGGGCATGTTTGGTACTTGATTCGGGCCGGGCTCCTGCAGAAGCACTCGAGGGCCTGGCCGACTACTCTCATTGTTGGATCCTTTATATCTTCCATCTGAACACTGACCTGGAGAAGTTGTGGAAGCAACCATCCAAATCGAAGCTTAAGGCAAAGGTTTGTGGTGTAGCATGTTTGATGTTCTTGTTTATATGGACTCTTGTTTCATTCATTGTATGTCTGTGGTTCTTAAGACCCGATGCCTGATTAATATAATTCATTTTGATCTAATTGTCTCACTTGCTATATGGATAGGTAAGAGTACCTAAATTGAAAGGTGGAAAGATGGGAGTGCTTGCTACAAGATCTCCGCATCGACCTTGCCCTATTGGTCTTACTGTTGCAAAGGTAACATTGTCTTTGATATGCAACCCAATCAGCCATTAAAGTACTGCCAGTGCACACATGACCACTATATGAGCGCTACATGTAGCATATTAAAGAAATACTACCTTGAGTTCAGGATTCATGTGCTCATCAAGTAATCTCTCTTGGGACTTGGGTAAATTTATCCGCTCGGCTAGGTTAAAAAAGAAGACGGAAAGGTACCCAATTTCCACTGTTGTGAAAGAATTCATATTGAATGTTTTCACATTGGTGTTGAAGTTTATTAGATGAACATTCATGAGCATGCCTTGATTAGTGGGACTGCCATCTGTCAGATGAATGGTCCACATCTTATTCGACTTGTTATCCATACATGGTTTAAAATATCATACGACACCAACTTGTTACAGAGTCGTATAGGTTTCAATTGGGAAACAGGATGCGTCAGGCCACCTGTACATGAGAATTAGGTGACTCAACCTGGACTCAGTTTGGGTCATCCTGAGTTGGACGGGTCGGACCGTGCCAACACTGGGTTGAACCATCTCAAGAGATGCATTTTTCCAAAAAAGATGTGCATGATGGGGATTGTTGGAGAGAGGGACAGCTGGTTTTTGAGTATCTATATATCTATGTGGGTGTTTGTGTGTGTGTCTATACGATAACTATATATCTATGTGGGTGTTCGTGTGTGCGTCTATACAATAACTATATATCTATGTGGGTGTTCGTGCGTGTGTGCGTGCGCGTCTATAGTCTATACAATAACTATATATCTATGTGGGTGTTCGTGCGTGTGTGTGTGCATCTGTAGTCTATACAATGACTATATATCTATGTGGGTGTTCGTGTGCGTGTGTGTGTGCGTCTATAAATGATGAAGAAGAAAAAGAGGAGGAGATTTAGGTTTAAATTTTTATCCCAATTGCTCTTGATGGGGACATCACGCGCACACACGCACTCACGTCGCCCCCCCTACGCACGTACGTACGTAGAAGGAGGACCCCACCATCGATCTGGCTCGATGACGACGTCCAGAGAGGGCCTCCTAGCTAGAAGACAAGTTTTGGTTCAGAAAAGTGGCCCGATAGTCAAGAAAAGCCCACCATGAGATCTCATGATCGTGGCCCACTCGTCGGATTGGTTTTATATTTTAAGTTTTGCTTATTGTTATTATTTAGAACATCGTGAACGCTTTAGATTTTCTTGTTTGGTTTTTATTTTAGTTTACTTCATCGCCAAGTAATAGGTGTCGCACATGGTGCGAGTTTTTGAGTATAGGATTTCTCCCTATAAATAGGCACCCCTTGTAGTTCTTTTCATTCATTGAAGTTAATAAAAAAATTCCTGCTTTATTTTTCTGCTCTCTTCGTGAGTTGTGGAAGAATTCAAAAGTGGGTGTGAAGCCCTCCCTTTTCGAAGGGCTAACTACCGTGGTGCGAAGCCACATCGATCCCAATTCACCCCCATCTTCCATCATCTTTTTTTTTCCATCTTCCCCCACCATCCATACTTCGAATTTGTCCTTTTGTTGCATCAGATTTCTTCATTCCAGATTTCGGCCCGCAGGCGAGCTGAAACTTCGGCGGAGCACCACACACAAACCGTACATCGGATCGAGCTGAAATTTGGAGGTTTTGGAGTCCATCCCTGGCCGACCAGGGCCAAGGTGGCCTTTTTCTGAATAGTGAGCTTCCCACACGTGCGGCCGGGATCACACACACGTCCATCTGGACCATTGTTGCTGTCCACGCGCGGGATCATCTTTTGGTTCAGGTTTTTATCTTCTTTTATCCTCTCATAGCCGTTTTTTTCATGAATCCTAACCCTATATTACATGATCCCTAATTGATTTGCCCCTTTTTATCACCTTAGGGTTCCTTGAATTGAAATTAGGGAATCCCTTGGATTAGGGACTGATTTTTATGCATGAGTAGTTGATTTTATTTCCCTTTGACATTGTTTGGTCTATAATTTTATTGGTCCAGTCCTAGCCTGTGTCGCCTTGGACCAGCATAGATTCCCCTTTAATTGAATGTTTGGATTTTCATGTGGGATGTGGAAGTTGTGTGATTGTTTCTGAATTGGTGTGATCTAAGCCTGCAATCTTGCATATCATATTTAATTTTCCATGTCCTGCATCAAATTTGGTATCAAAGCCTAGGGTTCTTGTAGGGGAATTCACAACATATTTAGGGTTTAGTTTGAGTCCTTCATGCATTCAGTCCATCATATATAGCTGAATTTTAGTAACAGTGTGTAGTCTCCTTCATATAGAGTCTCGTAGGGTCATTTAGTTTTTAGACACATATAGTTGTCATAGAAGGTCTTTAGGTTGAGCAAGTCACTATATGCCCACACGTACAGGTCGCAGTTTCGGTTTGCACCCTACACTAAACATGGAACAATTGCAAGAGTCACTAAACAAGATATCTCAGACGTTGGAGTCTATGATTAAGCGCTTAGAAATGGACCAATGCTGTGAACAGCTTGATGTACGCATTACCCGACTAAAGACCATCGCTAGGACAAACCCCACCATTGGGGTAGATGTCCAATCTCAAGCAGGTGGCCTGGAGGATACACCAATGAATGGAGTTGGTCAAGGAATCAGTTATGGGTGTGCACCCAGACACCCACCCCATGAGAGACATAAAGACCACTATTTTGAGGGGTACAACATGTGTGGCCTTGTGGCTAGAGAGAGTGCACCAGCGGTTAGTGTAGAGTTACCCACTGAGGCTATTCCCGTAATGGATGAGTTACGTGATATCTTTCCTGATGATCTACCGGATGAGTCCCCTAGGAAGGATATAGAGCACACCAGAATATGGGACATCGTAATACCTACAACCGAGTTCACGTTGAATAAGTTTGTCGATAGGTCCACAGGTCTAAGTCCTTGTGAAGTCGTTACTGATTATAAACCTAGGAAACTTATTAATCTTGTCCCTATGTCACTGTCCCATAGGCCGTCAGAGTCTGCAGAGTCTTTTGCGCATCACATTCATTCATGGCATCAAGAAATCAGGCAGAAGATCATGACTAATAATGAACATTACACATTTTATACAGACCAGTATAAATGTTTCAAAGGATTCAATATTGGGGACTCTATGATGGTCTGCATCAAGCCCGAGCGGTATCCTTCGAGGGCCGTTCGTAAGTTACACGCGTGTAGCGCTGGACCCGTCAAAATTATAAAACGAAACGGTCTCAATGTGTATGAGATAGATCTTCCACCTTCCATGAGAATTAGTTTCATATCTGATGTGGAGGATTTAGTTACTTTTCAGAGGACCACTGATACTTTGTCCGGCCCTTCGCCCACCCATCCTGATTCCTCATATTTATCCCTTGAACCATGGCCCCTTTCCAACCCATTTTCCCAACCTCTACCTCCCATATCTACTTTTCCTAACCTTTTTTCCCAGCCTCTACCTCCCATACCTACCATTCTCAACCCATTTTCCCAGCTTCTATGTCCCATACCTACCCATCCCAACCCATTTTTCCAGCCTCTACCTCCCATATCTACCCTTCCCAACCCATTTTTTCAGCCTCTACGTCTCATACCTACCCGTCCCAACCCATGTTCCCAGCCTCTACCTCCCATACCTACCCATCCCGACCCATCTTCTCAGCCTCTACCTCCCATACCTATCCTTCCCGACTCATTTTTCCAGCCTCTATCTCCCATACCTAACCTTCACACACCCAAAAAGGAAATAGAGGATATCCAGGACCATCAGATAGTTTCAACGTCGGACGGCGGGTTTCAGAAGTACGTGGTTAAATGGAAGTCACGCCCAACTTCGGACAGCATGTGGCTCACTGAGGAGGAGCTTCAGAGACTTGATCCTGACATCCTGGAGCAGTTCAGGAGTTTTATTTCTCCAGTGGCGAAATCTTTGCAGCCGGGGAGAATTGATGGGGACATCACGCGCACACACGCACTCACGTCGCCCCCCCTACGCACGTACGTACGTAGAAGGAGGACCCCACCATCGATCTGGCTCGATGACGACGTCCAGAGAGGGCCTCCTAGCTAGAAGACAAGTTTTGGTTCAGAAAAGTGGCCCGATAGTCAAGAAAAGCCCACCATGAGATCTCATGATCGTGGCCCACTCGTCGGATTGGTTTTATATTTTAAGTTTTGCTTATTGTTATTATTTAGAACATCGTGAACGTTTTAGATTTTCTTGTTTGGTTTTTATTTTAGTTTACTTCATCGCCAAGTAATAGGTGTCGCACATGGTGCGAGTTTTTGAGTATAGGATTTCTCCCTATAAATAGGCACCCCTTGTAGTTCTTTTCATTCATTGAAGTTAATAAAAAAATTCCTGCTTTATTTTTCTGCTCTCTTCGTGAGTTGTGGAAAAATTCAAAAGTGGGTGTGAAGCCCTCCCTTTTCGAAGGGCTAATTACCGTGGTGCGAAGCCACATCGATCCCAATTCACCCCCATCTTCCATCATCTTTTTTTTTCCATCTTCCCCCACCATCCATACTTCGAATTTGTCCTTTTGTTGCATCAGATTTCTTCATTGAAGCAGGTTTCCAGATTTCGGCCCGCAGGCGAGCTGAAACTTCGGCGGAGCACCACGCACAAACTGTACATCGGATCGAGCTGAAATTTGGAGGTTTTGGAGTCCATCCCTGGCCGACCAGGGCCAAGGTGGCCTTTTTCTGAATAGTGGGCTCCACACACGTGCGGCCGGGATCACACACACGTCCATCTGGACCATTGTTGCTGTCCACGCGCGGGATCATCTTTTGGTTCAGGTTTTTATCTTCTTTTATCCTCTCATAGCCGTTTTTTTCATGAATCCTAGCCCTATATTACATGATCCCTAATTGATTTGCCCCTTTTTATCACCTTAGGGTTCCTTGAATTGAAATTAGGGAATCCCTTGGATTAGGGACTGATTTTTATGCATGAGTAGTTGATTTTATTTCCCTTTGACATTGTTTGGTCTATAATTTTATTGGTCCAGTCCTAGCCTGTGTCGCCTTGGACCAGCATAGATTCCCCTTTAATTGAATGTTTGGATTTTCATGTGGGATGTGGAAGTTGTGTGATTGTTTCTGAATTGGTGTGATCTAAGCCTGCAATCTTGCATATCATATTTAATTTTCCATGTCCTGCATCAGCTCTATTCTGTTTTCCTTTTTCTTTCTACGGCCAACTGATCCTGCATCGGATGAATCATATCAATATCAGTGATATGACTCAGTCTGATTATCAGATGAGTTGCACCCTAAAACGGATATTAGAATCCTTCCATCCATTTGCTGGCTTCTTTGAGAAAGTCCAGAGTTGGAAAGTTGTAGCTTCATCAGTTCATCATACCTTCTTACGTGTGAGATAATGAGTCAGAAAACCAAAACCCTGGTAGTCAGTCATCATCATAGCCTTGAAGCAGCTATTCATGTTTCACCAGCCAATTCTATTTAATGCCAATTCTCAGTAAGTGAACAAGCTTTCATATCCCTTCTCAAAACCTTAAGCCATGTGCTTTTAGTTCTTCCACTCATCTTCTTTCCAGGCGTTGCAATCCTATTCAAAAACACTCCTCCATCCTAACGAAAATTGTCTCCAGTTTTTGTTGCACCTGACTGAACCATGTCAATCTACTCCACATTGTTGTAGCTCTTATTGGGACTACTCATAGGCTGCACCCCCCCCCCCCCCACACACACACACACCGAGGCATATCTCCACCTCATCCACATGGCTGGCTGGCTCTAATTCTATTGGAAACATTCCCATCAATCTGCATATCCTTTTGAATAATAGCACCAAGGTAATGGAACACATCAGTTTAGGGAATTTATCAACTATCAATTTTAACTGAAGTCTTGTATCAATAATTCTTCCAAGTTGATTCCAATTGGTCTTTCTCGTTGCTGCTAATTTTTTAAGCCTTCAGATTCTAGGGCCTTCCTCCAAACCTCCAGCTAGCGTTGCTATCTCTCTCTCTCTCTCATGTCATCGACCAACACCATGTCATCTGCCAGAAACACAGACCTTGTTCTTGTTGCATCAATTTATTCTTCCTTATTGCTGACCCCTGTTGATGATCCACTGCTATTGGAACTTCCTACTCCCATTAAAGGTGGTTCTTACTCTTGAAATGACACCCTCATACATGTATGTAATGGCGTTGATATATTCTTCTGCCCTCCTGGGACCCCCTTCTACTTATGGTCCACCACATAACCTTTTCTTATGCTATCTCTGGATGCATAAAAACCGTGTGTAAATTTTCCTCCTTATCTCTATACTTCTCCATCAACTGTCTAAGTGGAAAAAATGTTTCAGCTATCAATTTCCATAGCATGAACCGAACTGATTCTCTGATACCCTTGTATCTTGTTGTAATCTTTGTTCCTCCACCCTCTCTCAGAGCTTCATAGCATGCCTCATAAATTCAATCCTCCAACAGTTGGTGCAACTTTTTACTTCTACTTTGTTCTTTTAAATAGGTATTACAACGCTTCTCCCCATTTATTTTGGCATTTTCTTCTCTGGAAATTTTTATTGAAAAGAATAGTTAACCTAACTAATCTGATTTCATCCAATATATTCCACCTATAAATATCATCCGTCCCCACTTCCCACAGCCTTTCCTTCCCTCATATTTGTAAAGGCTACCTTTATTTTCCCTACCCGAATTTGACGGTAGTGTACATGTGCTTCTAACCCCCAAGGTTTTGGGCACCCCCTACTTCTATCGCTGTGCGCGCACATTCTTTCAGCAACCTCCGAAAGTAGCATCTCCACTCTTGATGCATCTAATGTGATTTATGTTTCTAATTTTCCTCTCCCTCATTTTTTTATTTTTTATTTTTTGCTTTTCGTTCTCCAGGTGGAGGCGGTGCATGGGCGTGTTATTCTACTTTCTGGTGTGGATCTAGTTGATGGCACGGTATAAATTCTTCCATTATTGTCGTGTGCCAGTCACATGTTAACTGTCTTCTTGGTCGTAGTGCAGAATTAAGTAGCATTTGCGGGTTTGGCAGTTTTAGTTCTGAATTTGTGCTCACGGCTCCACCTTTATCGACAGCCAGTACTTGATGTCAAACCTTATCTACCATATTCTGACAGCATTCAAGGAGCAACGGTACCGAAGTGGGTAACGGTATTTCTTCCACAATACTATGTAGAATTTTTGTGTTGCATGCTTTACATGCTTCTCATGTCAATGCAATGCCTTAATGCATTTTGTGTGAATTTACGCAAGCTATCCTCAAGAATTGGCTAATTTGCGTTTTTTTTTTCCTCTTTATTTTTAAGATTCATATGCAGTGTGTTTTTGTTTTGGGATTTAGCTCGTATCATCATCATAGCCTTGTCCCAGCTATTCAGGGTGATTCTATTTTGCCAATCAATCCTAAGGCCTTGTCAAGCCTTCATATCACTTCCCGTCACCTCAATCCAAGTTTGTTCGGGTCTTCCTCACATCCTCTTTTCAGGCCCTTCAGCCTTAATTATCCCCTTCCTTACTGGAGTCATCTTCGGTCTTTGCTTCACAGGATGTAGGTCTATGTCTTATGATGAACTTCTCATTAAACGCACTTGAATGTATTAGGAAAGCACATCAAACCTCTAATGTCCAATGAAAACAGTTGTTTATGGATCTTTTTCTTTCTTCAACACAAGTAATCTTTGTTTTGTTTCACATGCACCCATATTCTCCAGTGGTATGAAATAGTACATGGGCTTTTTTATTTAGAAATATTTGGTGTTAAACGCTAAGATTGAAGTTATGAAAGACCCAATATCCATACACATGGCACACATGTTTGAGTTCCCAAATATTCATCTGTCGTACCCTACAGTGAATACGCCTTACAGCAGAAATCACATCGGTAAGATAATCCTAGCTGTCGATTGGGGGGTTTTTTTTCCCCTCATGAACATCAACTGTTGGTTTGACTTTTTCCTAACTGGCCATTTGTAATCCTCAAGAGTCCTCCCAATCAATGGCTTGGATCACCCTACTATGGTGATTTTGGGATTACACATATCCACAAATAGGTACAAGTTGAAGGCTCTAAAAGGGAAAGGGGAAGGCCCGAAAGGACGTGGATGGAGGTTGTAAGAAAAGATGACCTATCATCCAACTGAAGTTATGGCCCTTGATGGAGTGGAATGACAGAAAAGGATTCATGTTGCCAACCCCAATTAATTGGGATAAGCGTTATATGATGATGACGACGACCCTATACACAATAGGTCCCAAGTCCCAACACATGAAAAGTCTCGATGCCATACATGATTGCCGCATGTACTGATAATGAGCGCTTGATGACTATCATAATATTGATATTCCTCATCCTCTCTCTATTGTTGTTGCTGTCATGCTTAAAATGAAGACTTGAAAAAGAAACTGCAAAGAATTGCTTTCTCTATACAGCTGGAGAAGCCTAATGAAGGTGGAAACAAGTCGTTTGTGGCAATTAAATATAGCTTTTAAAGATTTAACTTTTAAGGCTGCATTTGGATAAGCATCAAAATGGTTATGCACCCCCAATTTCAGTGGCATTCACTACTGTTTTTGTTTCTCACTCCATTTTTAGTTAGCTCCAACAGTGCATCAACAGTTTGCCTAGTAGGTTTTTCTGTTTATCTGGAATAAAATCACCATTAAGTTCACTTCTTGTATTCCAGGAAATGAACTCAATGGCAGATTAGGTAAATGCTTTGTTGAGAAAGCTTTCAGGTATTTCAATAACTGCCACATTATATACATACTGCAGGTCTGCAACTAATACAACATGTCCCATGCAGGGGGATAGTTCACTAACTACAGCATCTGTTAACTTCTCCCCAGAATTCAAAACCACTCTTGCCAGTTGCTGGGTGACAGCAGTAAGTTCTTTTTTCATCCCTTTAGAAGTCAACAATTCCTGCTTTTTCTTCTTTCTTTCTTTTTTCTTGCATTTTCCTTTTACTTTTGGGAGGGACTGTTGTTGAAGGTTCAAATCTGGATTGCTTCCAAGTTGCAATCTGTGACCTTTTGTGATGCGTTTCAGTCAAGTCATCTTCTAGAATGATCCACCTGTCATCCATTTGACCTTTTGTATTAGATGGATTTATCACAAAATTCAAATTTCTAACCCCACACTCATAGACTTGGGCTTGGCTTTTAGGCTTTTGTTTCGCTCTTGTTTTCATGAGTTTCACTTGCTCAAGATAATGACAAGGCTACTGCTTTCATCAAGATATCATCCGAATTGGTGATTGTTCTGTGGAATGTCATGTAAAATGAAGCTTCAGACACTTCAGGCCCATCTTGACTCACCCAAATTCCAAGTCAAACACCGAGTTGCACACAGCTGATCTAACCCATCACTAAATTCGGAATGCATGGCAATTTTTTGGATTGAGCCTTTGGTTTACACACAACAATAGTTCAGGCGATTTGGAATCATTCTAGAAGCAGTGGGCATTCTGATGAAAGACTGCGCCCAATTGAAATAGGGCGTGGAAATGGGCCTGTTTGGGTGCTGCTTAAAAAATGAGTTCATCTCATTTTTAATTAATTGTAATTATGTATTAGAGATCTGGTTATTTCTAACCCTTACCACAAAAAGAGTTAACTATCTCTAGTACATAATTATGATTCACTAAAATGAGATTAGCTCATTTTTTAGGTGGCACCCAAACAGGCCCTAATGCTGCGTTTGACTGCACAATTGAATTTAATTGTAGATCATGAATATTTAATCTAATCAAGAAGAGAAGATAAATGATATCTCCTACAACTACTAATGAACTAGTAGCCCACAAATTGCTGTAACATAATTGAAAGTAGCCTTACTGCAATTCAAACCCTGGGCTGTCCATATGAACTCTCAGGAAATTATTTCGTTATTTCCACTTTCTTAGACAAACACTTGCAATTCGATTGATGACAGTGCATCCAAACGCACCTTCATTCTATCAAGTCCATGAGTTGGTCTTTGGTTTTTCGTTCCAGGAGAAACACTCGTTGTATGCTTCCCCAGATGAATTTCAGAGCTTAATCAGGCAAGTACTTTCATGGGATATAAGGTCAGTGGCGCAGCGGAAACGTCCCCATCATGCTCACTCAAAGGAAGAAATACATGTGAATGATAATCCATCATCTGTATCAGAGGACGACGATGATGATGCTGAATCAGATGGTGTTTCTAACGGAAACTCAAATGCTGCCATGGATGTAACATATCACTTGATATTGGAAGGAGTCAAGGTTTCATACAGAATCAACAGTAGCTCCAATGTCATTGTAGAGAAAGCAACCCTTTGTGAAGACGTAAAAAACGAAGGTGACCGGTGCAATTACATGATGTGGAGAGATCAGGTCGCATGCTAGAAAAAGCAGATGTTTCATTTTTGTCTGTCACACACTGTTTTCTACGGCAGACCGACATTCACGGACTGACATGCAGGAATTTATTGGGTACAGGATATTAGATACTGTAGGAGTTTAGCAGGAATGCCGGAGTTTACCAGATGATATTTTTACACTTGCGAGTGAATTATAAATAAGGAGAGCTCACTTGCATATTACATCAGTGGTTTGGATTATGCCACGTGTCATTCATCCATATGCCTTATAGATTATGCCTACATATGCATAGGCCTGTTTGGACCGTGGGATTAGGTGGTGTGGAATTGCATTTGGTTCCGTGCAAATTCTATATGGTGTTTGGAAATGATGGAAATGATTGGATTAATCTAAGTATTACATTATCCAGTCCCAATAGTATATACTGGATTTCAGGTGGATTTTAAAATCCACTCATCTGTGGGCCCCATGTTGAATGTTGCATGTGTACAGGTGACTGGCATGGGTCGTGAAATATGATCCATTGGTTACAATTCCATGATCTGTTAATACAATGTTTTTCTCAAATGAAGAATTTGATCCCAAATAAGGGGGGATTGGATGGTTCAAATACCATGGTATATGCAAGCATGCAATCATTGTGCAAAAATGGTGTTAATTCCATCTAATGCAGTTTTATACCATTTAATCCCACCTTCTGAACAGGCTCTAAACTCTCTAAGGGTTGCTTGGGGTGGAGGATTATGGGCAGGGACTTGTGAAATTCGTGGATTTAAAATCTCCACTATTATGTTTTTTGTTGGTTGTGTCAAAATTTGTGATTTTTTTTTTCCAAATCCTTACCCTATCAAATCAGTGTACCCCGGACACACGAAGGGCCTATTCCAAACACAGGATTAAATGGTATTGAATTGTATTAGGTGGAATTAACACCATTACTATACAATTATTATATGTCTGGAAATACCATGGTATTTTAACCGTCCAATCTCATGTTTGAGATCAACTTCTACACTAAGAAAATATACTGTATTAAGTGAAAGTTGCGTTTGGTGGAAAATGGAATGATAATCAACAAATCAGATTTCACAACTGATGCTGGTCCCCCTGTATGCATATGCAACTTGATTGTTACCTGTAAAGGGTGCATTTGGATGAATGGTGGATGAAACAAATGCACCACAGATGTAGAGTATTTCAAAAGCCACTGGATATTCCATGCTATCTCCTGGATTATATGATACCTGAATTAATCGAAACCTTCCCAATGCTTCCAAACACTGGATGCAACTTACAAAGGACCAGATGCAATTCCATACCTTCCAAACAGGTCCTTGGTTTGGCAAATCCACATGCTCTACTTTTTCAGAAGCTATAAACACCATCGCAAACTCATACTCTCATCGCTGTGATCCAACGAGTGTCTTTAAACCGTCTATTCTTTTTGAATAATGGTGGCCCACTAAATGATTGGACCGGCCATTCATCATTGGTTTGGCATAGATTTCAAGCCTGGGCCGGTTGTGGACCAAGTTTAGTGCCCACAAGGTTGGGCAGCTTGGTGCATTACCACCCTCTACCTGTGGATCCACCGTTGATGGCCCATAGAAACCTAACTCAGGCCATCCTATCCGTAAGTTGTACCCATTCCCCAGTCGAATTGAAAGCTACCAATCAGATGGCTAAGATCATCTGATCTGTTTTGTCTCTGAATTGCAGGCCATCCATGGTATGGGCAACTGGAAGGATGGTCTGGATTCGCCGTCCCTGCTGTCATTGTTACGGTGGAAGGTAGGTTGCATCGAAGCTTCATGTAGACGACTTCACCGAATCATGGCCACAAACAACGAGAGAAGCTCAGAATGAAAGTATTTTCCCACGAGGGTCGTGAAAGAATCCAAACCGATGCCAATAGTGGGCCCCACAGGATCTGGGCCATTCATCTTGTAACCCTGCTGTGAAGTAGATTAGACTAGGTTGTATGAGAAAAATGGACGGTTAGAAAAGAATGGCAAACGGATGGTAGTCACTCTACAAACACGTGGTCTCTGAATAGCCCGCCAGGCCTGAAATTTTCATCAGGGAATGTTTGAGAAAGTACTACCTGATGAATGGATCAGATCTTGCACGCATATGCCACGTTTGCATGTGTGCAGCTAAGCCCTAAGTCCATCTCACGCTATCCTAGCTCGAGTATACTCAAGTGCACTTCCCTCACACATGAAAGTATGGAATGTGCATCTAAGATCAGAGCCGTTCTTCACCTGATCCAAGAATGCAGATGCCATATCTAGAATCTACACTTAAATGACCAAAAGGTGGGCCACACCTGTACAATATAAATGAATGGCTAAGAGAAATTGACCAACTATTCAAATTCTGTGTAGGTGTGCCCCACCTGATGATATTATTATTTTCATGATTTTAGGTGCATGGAATCCACAATCAGAGGACAGTGATAATAGTGGGCCATATGATATTGTTATTTGCATGATTTTAGATGCAAGAAATCTACAATAAGAGGACAGTGATAACAGTGGGCCATGTTGAAAATTTTGGTTTTTGGGTCGATTGCTCTTGCTCCAGTGGTAGACTCTAAGGAGTTTCAACACCTGGTCAAGGGTTCAAGAACCCATAAGTGGTGAAATCCCACTAGGGCGTGAGTGTGAGGGGGTACGTGAGTGTGTGTAAAAAAAAATGTTGAAATTTTGGTTTTTGTAAAAACAAAAAAAGTTCAAATTTTCATTTTCCAACCAAAACTATTTGTAGTTTTTAAATTGAAAAATACTGTTATTTTCTTTCTTTTTTTAAATACTTTAAAATTTCATTTTCCCACTAAAGTGATTTGGAATTTTCAAATTGAAAAATGCATTTGTTTTTTTTAGTCTTACATCAGAAATGACAAAAGATAGTTTGCACGGGAGTTGCACATTGTTTTGTTACTTGAAATTTTAGAGGTTGAGATGCTCGGGTTGTGGCATGCATGCGTGCTCAGGCATGAGCGAGGGCAGCGATGGCAGTAATGGCACTAGACTCGATCGTAAACACCATGTAGTGGCCCATCTATCACAGACCACTTCGATGTACAGTTATCCAGACCATCCAATTAACTGCTCTCAAACGAGTGGCTAAATGTATAGTAGTGAGTGGTAAAAATTCATAGAGAGAAATCAGACGGTTAATATTATCTTCTCGGTGCGATTTGAACCATCTATATTGCTGTACACGTATTATGCAGTGTGTACGGTTGAAGAATGAGTATCGTTCTCAAATGGTGCGATGCTAACATGATTCTAGCCCAATCATCTAACGCGGCGCTTTTTTGTAAAAAAGGTTATGGTGTCGGTACGTAGACCACCTGCGTACGCTTTCACGTGCTTGGATGAGGTGGACCCCCACCACCCTGTCTGTTTTTTTCGTCCGAGTGCAAGTGCACCGTACTCTTGATGTTATGGAGTACGACCGACCGGACATTGGGTTGGGCTCCTGCATGATGTATCGGGTTTGGTATCGAGCTGGGCTATATAAACACCGATCTAATAAAACTTGAGTTGGGTTCGGGTTGATGTTTCAGGCTGCCTTGCCCAACTTGAACCCAATCGAAATATATGTTATAAATTATAATTGAGTGCAAATCGTTTATCTTGAAGGGGCAGGAAATTTCAGTGTCACGTGCCATTTTTGATGACTCAAGCTGACAAGATATGCCAAATTTTTCTTCCGAATAAATTATGTGCTACACAACATGACTTTTAAAGGAGTAGTTGTCTTATATTTTAATTTGTTTGTTTAGAAAAAAAGAATATATATATATATATATATATATATATATTATAAGATGCATATTGAAATATAACAGGCTAATGTAATAAAGAAAATATTATCATGTATCCATCTGACCAATCCAACCAAGCCCGCTTGGGTTGAGAATTTACAACCCGAGGTTGGGTTGGATTAGGTTAAGGTTGAGTTATAGGAACCTTGGGTTGAGCTAGGGTTAAGCACCAACCTGGCCCCCTTTTGGCCCTAGACTCGATACCTTGTAGTGTACTAGGTAAACTTTGTGGGGCCTAGTGGTAATGTATGTGCCTTATCCACACTGTCCATCCATTTTACAAACTCATGTAGGGCAGAAGCCCAAAATTAAAGCATATCCAAAGACCAAGTGGATCATACCAATGGAAATAGTGGGAATTCAACACTTACTATTAAAAGCTTGTTGGAGGGCCCACAATAATGTTTGTTTGTCATCCAACTTATTCATAAGGTCACACAGAGATATGGGTGAAGGAAAAAACAAAAAACAAAAAACAAAAAAACAAAAATCAGCTTGATCAAAAGTTTATGTAGTCGCAAAGAAGTTTTCAATAGTAAGTATTCAATTCCCACTATTTCCTATGGTGTAGTCAGCTTGAGATTTGAATATCCTTCAAGTTTGGGATAATATCCTAAAATGAGTTTTAAAAACAGATGGACGGCATAGATAAGACACATACATGACGATGGACCCCATAGAGCTTACTCATTACGCAATTGGTGTCATGAATACAAACAAGGCATTAGGCGTGGGTGTCAATTAATCGGGTTCGGTCCGTTTCAGGTGTATCAATGCCCGAAAAATTCTGGATTCGTGTCGGGTTCTAGTGGGTCCAGGTACTCCATCTTAGAGTCCGGAACTGACGCATTTCTGGTACCCATCGGATCTTGTGATGCAGACAAAAAGATTTACTACTGTGAGAGAAAATAAGTAGTATATGACAATAATTTTATTAACAGAGTTGGACCACACCACATATTATTCTTGCATTTAATGTTTGTGCATTCACTGCAACCTGCGCTTACCATTTGGAGCTTTCGATCTGCCTTACTTTTGGGCTCATACTTTAAAACGATTAGAAAAAAGAAATCAACAACATGGATAAACAGATACATCACGGTGGGACCCACACAGTTCTACCTGTTCGTGGCTATAGAGAGGTGGGGTAGGACGCAATCCGCGTCCGACTCAGACCCGTTACGACAGGCGTCGGGTTGTCTGGATACCCGCTAGCTCAGGGGAGTGAACCAGGTGTCACCCGGTAACACCTCAACTCTTATCGTACGGGGCCCAACTTTATGAGTTTTTATTTTTTAACATCCACACCGTCCATCCGTTTTGCCATATCATTTTAGGACATGATCCCAAAGCTTAAGTAGATCCAGATCTCAGATCAACCACACAACTTGAAACAGTGGAGAATGACCATTAAAAGCTTTTCAAGGATCACAAAGTTTTGGGTCAAGATGTTCTTTTTATTTTCCCTTCATCCAAGTCTGGTTGGCCTTATCAACGGGTTGAATGGAAAGAAAACATTACGGTGGACATTATTGTGGGCTCCAAAAAGCTTTTAATGGTGGACATTCAATCACTGCCGTTACCTGTGGTGTGATCCATCTGAAATTTGTATCTACATAATTTTTTGGAAGACGTCCAAAACTGAGCTGGAGAAACCGATGGATGGCATGGATATACAACAAATCATTAAGGTGGGCCCCACGGTAAGGGTAAACCCACCTAATCCACTCCCCATACCCCCGTTGACAACCCTAGCACAAGGTCCACCCCTCTGGTGGTTTGGATGCAAACAAGATTGTGTTGAAAAGAGCTTATTCATCATGTCAGATAAATTATTGTATCCATGTTGTATTATATTGACTATTTTCTTGGATGCCTTAGCAGATGAAATAAAATGATTTTAAGCACATGCATTTTATATATATATATATATATATATATATATATATATATATATATATATATACATGGCATTATGTACATACTCTATATAACTATATATATGGAAAAGTTACTATGCGCTCAGACCTAACGATATTGCTATCCAGTGACATGATGGTCGAGTGTCTTGGCCCCACCATGATGATGTCGACCATCAACACCGTGCATTTGATGGGTCCCCTTTAAAATATGGGCCAAATTATCTCAAAAATCAGTCGTATATGGAACTCAGGTCGGCCATACCATCTAAAATCATGGGATGACACCGTTAAAACATATAAAAGAACTTGGTGGATGCCGTACCTTGAGTTTTGAATGTGGAACTTATGTATGAACCCTCATCCAAGTGGGACCCCAATATATAATTTCAGTAGATGAGCCCTAAAATTATGTAGATTAAATGTCAGGTGGGCCCAAAAAATGATTATGAATGTTTTAATGGTGCACGGCCCCTCCCCACTTCTATATGTGGTATGGCCCACAAAAGTCACGGATTGAATTGATTTTTGAGATCTATGTCCACGATGGAATGCTGCATCTGACTGATGGGGTAGATGTTCGAACTGCATCACGGTGGGGCCCACACAGCTCGACCTCATGGGACGGACTCGTGAGGTCGAGCGCATAGTACCTTTTCCCATCCATATATATATATATAAATGGTGGGGACCATCATGGTGTCTTCCTTAAATCTAATGTATCCATGAGTTGTAGCAGCTCATGTTAAGATGATCTATTAAAACAAACATATTGAAAATTCAAGTGAACCAAAACAATGATTGTGGATTGACCAGTGACCCCACTGAGTGGTTGGTGCTCTATGGCCCCACCATTATGTATGTATTTCATTGATGCGGTCCATCCATTTTTTCATATCACTTCATGGTATGAGCCCAAAATTAAAGTAAATCTAAATCTCAAGTGGACGACATCACCGGAAATAGTGTTGATTGAATGCCCACCATTAAAAACTTTTGGAAGACTACAAAAGTTTCGGATCAAGTTGATAATTTTTTCCCTTCATCAACTAGTTAGATGTCAAATAAATATTAGGGTGAGCCTTATGAGGTTTTTAATGGTGGACATTAAATCACTATTGTTTTTCTTCTATCTTCTCCACCTAAGATTTAGATTTGTCTCATTTTTGGAATAAAGCCCTAAAATAATATAAAAAATAGGATGGATGACGTACATAAAACACATATATTATATAGGGGCTCACAAAGCACGGATCACTAGCTAAACAAAACAACATCAAAGAATAATGAAAATTGATGCTCTTGAGTCAAAATCATTAAATTAATTATTTCTCTTTCTTTATCCGCTTGTAGCTCAAACCAGCTGCAATCTTTCCCACCAGTCTCTTTCTAAATGAGAATTTCAATTAAGCATCCAAACACTAACGAGAGAAGCAAAGAATTCCACGTCTCATGTTTTTTTTTAACCTTCTTAAATCAAAACGCGGTTCACGTTGCCATGACGTGTTTGGGTGGTGCCTTCGGAATCTAATTAGATTGCTGTGATGGTAAACCAGGTCAAGAGAATAATAATCAAGGAAGGTTCTTCTGTCCCATCCATCCCTTTTTTTTTTCTTTCTTGCTTTCTTTGCAATAAACGTTCATCTGGTGGGCCATCGCATCAATGGTTGATCTGATGGACCATCACATATACAGGCCAATTCTGATAAATTAGAGCTAACGTTATTTATTCGTGGCATCCAAACCATCCATTAGATCCGTGGCCTTTAGTTACCTTCTGTGTCCATAAATCAGCTGATCCGAAACTCATGTGGACACCTACCGTTGATTTTGAATTGGGGCCACGTATAATGTATCTGCAGTCCAAGTCATTTGGACCCTTCATCTGGCCTGAATGAATGGTCAGGCCCAAAATTAGGTGGGCCGGATGCAAATCAAGGGTGGTTCATTCCTAACTTGTTCCCTGATCTTCTGTGGCCCCACAGATCAAGCTGATTTATGGGACTCCAATTCAATAGTGACCACTCCATTATGAGGTCGGTACTGGTCAGTGGGCCCCACAATGATGTATGTGTTTTTATCTATGTCATCCATTCATTTTGCCAGCTCATTTTAGGGTATTAGCCAAAAAAAGGAGGTAAATCTGAATCTCGGGGAGACTTGACTATAGGAAAAAGTGGTGTATAAAGGCCTGCCATTAAAAAACTCTTATGGGCCACAAAAGCTTTGGATCAAGATTATGCTTTTGTTTTATCTTCATCCACCTTTGTGGTGGCCAACAAAGCTTTTGGATCAAGCTTATGTTTTTGTTTTCTCTTCATCCACCTTTTGTAGTGTGACCTAATCAACAGGTTGGATGGCAAACAAACATTATGATTTTCATTCATCCAAGTTTGTGTGACCTAATCAAGAGGTTAGTAGCTAATAAAATTACGGTGGACTCTAGAAAGTTTTGAATGGTGGTCAATCAATTGTTACTATTTCTAGTGGTGTGTTCTCCTAAGATTTGGTTCTGCTTCATTTTTTGGGCTTGTTAAAATAAGCTTGAAAAATAGATGAATGGAATGGATAAACACATACACCATGGTGTGGCCACCAATTTTGATGTAGAGCAGGTGTCAAATACTTTCATGTTCAAGATGGATCGGAGATGGCCTGGTCGAAGATGAAAATCATAAAAATCGTCAGAACCTTAAAACATGCATATCTCGCAAATTGGAATAAGTTACTCGACTTACCATATATGATTTTGGAGGTAAGGGAAGCTACTTTAGCCAACCAACCTGGCTTTGTCGGGTTGCCTATGCCGAATTTACAAGATTCCATCATATCAATATTCAAAAATCAATTTTATTTCTGTTTTTACGATTTATAGTAAGTTTTAGTTCGATTATAACTCTTCATCCTTTGAGCTTTAGGAATTGTATCCAACATAAAAAGCGTTGAAAATTTACTATTCATAATAAGTTACAAATTTTAGAGAGTTTTAGTTGTAGTTTAATTCCGAAACTTCTTCTAAGGCTTGGTATTCTTATTTAAAGGGTTGTAGACTCGTTTATTTCATTCATCAATTAAATTATGAATTTTATAGAATTTATTTTCTATTTTCTTGTTTTTTTCTTGTGGATTCGAAAAGTTTCTGTGAGGAGTCTTGAGAAGCTTCGTGGATTCGAAGTAGTTATCATTGAGGACGGCGGTGATCGGCCTCATCACGTTCATCCCTGCATCAAGTTCCCAGACCTAGAGGGGTTACTACCGAACATGAGTCTTGATTTTTTACACCCGAGGTAATATGAGCTCACGCATCCGATGGATAGGTTGGATTTCCTGCATATATTGCATGAGCTCTACATTTGCAGTACCATGATAAGTTTAGAAACCTAATTGGGCTTTAAAATGGACAACTAATTTAATTTTAGTGTATTTTTTAGCCCACAATACTCAAGACAAAATACCTTGAAAATTTTTGGTTCCAAATTTGGTTGTGTGTATATGCATGATGGCCGGTTGTGTCAGAGCTTTTTACGGTTCAATCCAAACTAAAGGTCTGACCCGAGCATCAAGATAGATAAAAGTACTAAACAATAGTTTATGATTGACCATTGAAATAGTTCACCCATTTATTCAACCACTGTATATGTAGAGTTTGTCTTTTTAATGATTTCTTTTGTCTTTTCAAATCAAATGATATTTTTTCACCATAATAGTAGAGATGATCCAATAAGTATAATATGTGAATTTAACAAAAGAAAGTTATATTAATGAAATGAGAGAAAATTTACAAAAGATAATTTCTCTATGATTGATCTCAAGGTCTTAGAACCAGGTTTCTTTAGTCCACCGACGGAAGCATGGACAAAGCAAATTACACTACTGGGAATAAAATGCAAGAAAAAAAAAAAGAAGAAAAAGTCAAAAAAAAAAAAGAAAAAGTCTTTGTAGTGATCCATTGCTCGGCGTAGACAAAAATAAATTACAATACTCCTAATTTAAGACAACCGTAGCCTCTTTTTCAGTTCATTAATGTAGAGATAACCGTCCGGCCCATAGAGGATCATGGCTTAATATTAAACAACCACATATAAGTTAGTCGATTGTTATTGATTGGCCACTTGGTCGCATATGTCATATTCCCAATATGTGGATGAGAGTCTCTCTTGAGTCATCACATGTCAAGAGGACTAACTATTTCTTTGCACAATCATAAATAATGTTATAATATTAAGTCATGTTAGTGCAATCACATGAACCACGCAACCCATTGTAGTGGATTGCCGGAACTTGTCTTTGGTATGTACCATGTTTCAGTTAAAATCCAAAATCAATCATGAGGCCCTTATATTGAACAACTAATGTATATTCTTTTTGTAACTTGTACGGCTTAAATGTCGTTTTGAATTTTAATTTTTCTGTCACCATTAAAGAACTTAAAAAAGTCTTAATTTATTTTATGTAGATATTTTATTGTCATGTTGCATCATTTGAATCATTAAATCTAACACGGTAGGAAGAAATAATTTGAGAGGCGTGTGAGAGAGAGCTGGCTGATTACTTAAATCACCCCTATCTACACGTGCCAGGCCATTTTTCTCCACTAACATGGCATTTGTGTAGGAAATCAGTACCGTTAAAATGACAGGGTCCACCACGAATATCACCCTTGTGGAAAATCAAACTGATCAACTAATCCAATCACTGGATGGCCATACATCTATGTTGAATCCTGTCAATGATTCTGCACTGATTTCAAAACAGGGAGGCTCATCTGAGAAGCAGACTGCCCTGATTTTGTGGGAGGAGATCTTTTTGGTTGGGCCCACCAATTTTTACGGTGGGGATGTCCAACACGAGGGTCACATTGGCAAGAATGATGGTACGGCACTCAGAAGCCGCAGGTGATCAGTTGTCTGTCTGAATAACCCGTTGTTTTAGCTTCTTGGGCGCTGTGGGGCCCACCGTAACGTCTACTTGCTATCCAACCTGTTGATAAGGTTACACGCGTGGATGAAAGGAGAACACGAATATCAGTCTCATTCAAAACTTCTCTCTGGAAGTTTTTAATGATGGCCGTTCAATCACCATTGTTTCCTGTGGGGTGGTCCACTTGAGCTTTGGATCTGCTTCATTTTTTTTTATCATGCCCTGAAATAAGGTGGAAAACAGATGAACGGCGTGGATGAAACACACACATAACGGTGGGCTACACAACGCCCAACACACCTAGCTGGCTGGTGTTGGGGTCACCACCCAATACGCTTCTCCATACCTTAAGCTGTGGGGCCCACCGTGTTGTGTTTGCGCCATCCAGACCGCCTGTGAGATCCAACCCTACCAATGCTAGGCTCGGATGTAGGGCTGTACACGAACCGAGTTAACTCGGTTATCTCGCTTGGCTCGACTCGAATAAGCTTGATTCAATGGAGCTGATTTTATGAACTCAGAAAAAATTTCGAATTGAGTTCAAGCAACTCGGTTTCAATCAGTTTGGTGACTCCTTTATTTTGATATTGGCGTTGCTCACCAAGTTTTCGACGAAATGACATAACTACGTGTCAGCATATGACAAGGAAGGTATGTATATGGAACAAATACTTTTTTTTAAATTATTGTCTATAAGGTGTTTGACGAAATACCGATAAACAATTATTACTGTTTTACATAGAAAAAGAAAGTGAAAATACACTCTAAGCATTTGAGAAAATGTTGCGTATGCTCAATCTTGGCTCAAACTTAGGTCAGATTGGCCTTTGTTGCTACCAAATTAGGCCAAACTAGCCAACCAGGCTCGAGAACCGAGCCAAGCCTAATTCAAGCTGAAGTGCAACCCGGTCAAGGGGTCGTGTATCCTTAGGCGGTGAAATCCCATTATGGCGTAGTGTGTGAGTGTGTGTGCGTGTGTAATTAAAGGAAAAAAAGAAAAAGAAAAAAGAGATGAGAACAATTAATTTAATTGAAAAATCGTGTGGGCCACACCAAAGGGAACAAATGGGTAAGGGACCCACTGTAGAAAAATTATAGATTGTATGTACTGACCAGCGGCCTGTTTATAAGCCATCCAATCAAGTTATCAAAAGATCTCAGCCGGACAAATGGACACCCCAAAAAGCAGGCCATTCCATAACTCAACTGAGCCACACAACCTTTACATTTGTCCCAGTCGTGTGGCCCACCTGAGATTTGGATCGTCCTTATTTTTCTTGATCTATAGTAAACATGAGTGAAGCACGTGATTCACGGTTTGGATTCCACGAGCACATTATGTTGGGCCCCACATGTATAATTCCTTCTAGAAGGTAAAACGAGAATTATCAACACGATGCACTTGGTTCTTCCTGTTTTACAAGTGGGCCGCACATGTAAAATTCCTTCGTGAATCTTCTCGATTGGAAAATCCTCAATTTTCTGGTCTTACTAATATACCGTCAACGTTCAACTAAAAAAATTCCAAGATTGGCTGCTGACATCTTCCAATCTGAGAGAAGTTTCGGACAAGGACCGTCCACAAAAAGAGGAAATGGATCAACGGTGTTGATTACCAGACCATTGCTCCCAGTCCCACTCGTCCGAACTGAAATACGAATGCTATTTGCTGACGCACGTAATTCCATACAGGAGGCGACTTATTTCAGCCATCCAAACATTTCGTCACCGGGTCTCTGTGGGGCCCACAGAGATGTCCGTGACAAATCCACTCCGTCCATCTGTTTCTCAAGACCATAATAGTACAGGAATATAAATATCAGGCAGATTCAAAACACATGTGGGCCATACCACACGAAACAGTGGGGATTGAACGCATGGAGGTGACAGAAGTTTTGTATCAGGATTATATCTTTGCCTACAGTTTATATGAATGGTAATAACATATGAACGGTTGGGATGGCATATTAACATCATGGTCAGCTCCAGGAAGGTTTCAACGCTGGATGTTTCCATTCCCACTCTTTTGTTTGGTGTGGCCCAACTGAGTTTTGGATCTTCCCCATTTGTGGAATCCTGTCCTATTGTGGCCTTTCAAAACAGATGGACAGAGTGGATTTTTCACGGAATTTCTGTGGACCCCACACAGGCCCTACCAGTGCCCGGGATCAATGTCATGCTTGGCCATGAATTTTGAACTATTTTCCTTTGAATATAAACCGTCTATTCTTTGGCCACTGATCATAGGTTCAGCATCTTAAAGTCTTGAATATTTTCATGGCCATCCCTACCAGATTTAGTTTGATCAGACGGACGGTTAGGATCACCGAACTTGGACGCGCCTGTAAGGCAGGAAACCATACGAGTCAAAGCGTATCTGCGGAAACGCGTTCGTACGGCCATTCCAACCGCAGCCTAAAGCGGAAGATCCTTTGCCTGTAAATACAGTCAGCTGGCGAAAACGGGATGCTTGACCCAGGACATGAACTGTATGCTCGGGTGTCAATTTGTAGAAGTGGGACCCATGATCCTATAATCCAGTCCATTGATTTGTTGGGACTCACTACTTATGCACTATTACCTTAAAATATCCTCCATTGGATGATATTAATCTTTGAATAGACCACTAAAAACATAGATACATCAACGGTCAATATTCAACTAGAAAAAAAGACTTACATTAGTGGCTAGGATATACCAATCTGGAAAATATTTGAGGGTTGATCCATCCATTACTGGATCGTGGACCCCACTAATTAGAATCTGAAACCGGAGTATGCTGTGAAAGTCCTCGGGTCCGAAGGTTATTGTAATTCCTGTTAGCGTGGGGCAAGTATAGCATTCCTTCTGTATGGACAAGCAAGCAAACAGCCATGCTTCTTGCGGAGGAAGCGGATTGTGTCCTTCCCCCCTGCACGGATATGGATTGCCTGCGACAAGAAGCTAGGTGGGGCCCACCGTGATGTTAGTTAGAAATCCACCCTGGCCATCCGTTTGTCGGATCATGTTATATCATGGCTCAAAGTGAGGAAGATTCAAAACTCATAAAGAAAGTTTGGATAGGAAAATGCCCGTTGTTTAAACCTCCTATTAGGATCTACTGTGATGCCTATTTGATTTTTTAAATCATATATACATGCTTTGGAACAATTAATTATTATTCTCCTTTTGAAAATGCACTTGTATTTCTGTTTTGAAAATGGTTTAAAAGGATTGATTTTAATTTGCGGGCCC
Organism: Magnolia sinica; assembly: GCF_029962835.1. Lineage (NCBI taxonomy): Eukaryota > Viridiplantae > Streptophyta > Magnoliopsida > Magnoliales > Magnoliaceae > Magnolia > Magnolia sinica. The sequence continues at coordinate 8,813,171 of NC_080581.1, read as the reverse complement.
CATTATGATATAGATGATATATTTATGCTGTCCATTTGTTTTAGCTTAACATTTTAAAAAATGAGTTGAAAAATGAGACTAATCCAACACTCAAGTGGTTCACACCATAGGAAATAATGGCATTAATAAGTTTTTAACGGTAGATATTTGATTCTTAAATCCTATGATGTGGTTCACTTAAACTTTGGATTAGCCTCATCTGTTTATAAAGCCCTAAATTTGGCTAGCACAATGGATGGATGATGTGGATAAGCCATTAACATCACGGTGAACCCAACATATATTTGGAGCTAGCTTTGGCAAGAACGTGATAATTACTCAAGTAAATAATTGTTACGCATATCCAATGTAATTCCTGGAGGTTTGCAAAATCAAACACACTTACATCTGTATGATATATGACAGAAAATACAATAAAATAAAATATTAGCCTAATTTAAAACTTTCACGGCATTATAAATATTTCAACGATGGATGTTCAATCCTCACTCTTTTCTATCCTAAGTTGCAATTGAATTTTATATCTGTCTTATTACGATGCATAAGTTTAATTTACTCTATCTATCCGTTATATTAGATAATTTTAAGAGATGAGTCAAAAACTGAGGCAAAACAAGTTTCAAGTGGACGGTAAAAGAGGAAGCATACTAAGATATTGAAACTTTCTTAAGCTTGGTGACGTTTGTTGGCCATTCAAACTTTGGCTCATGTCACGGTGGGTCCCACATAGCGCCTACCCTGACTAAGGCTATTCACGAGTCGAGCTAGCTCAAAAAACTCGCTCGACTCGGTTAGAGTCAGCTCAGATTGACTTAGCTTGAATGGCCGATTTAGGCCGAGTTAAGTTAATTATTTGAAGCTCTAGTTGAGTTCGAGCCGAGTTCAACCAAGGGGCATATCAACTTGACTCGAAGCTCGAACTCGAACTCGACTCGACTCGATTAATAAATATATTAAAGTTGTGGGGAATGTGGAGAAAGTTAAAGTGAGATCTCTTTACTTTCACCCCAGCAGTGAAGAGTTTGATGTTGGTGTTGATGATCTCTTGAATCTAAAATGGTATATTGTATGAAGCATTCACATAAATAGACATATCCTTTTTGAATATGTTGTGAGGTACAAGTCCTCAAATCATTTGCAAGGTAATAGAAATTACGCTTTTGTCTAAGCAACAACAATACAGGTAGGTCCCACTTTTCTATAGTCCCAAGTCTGTTCAAAATCCTATTCATTGGAAAGTATGACCTTAATGATGGCTAATTCAGAACATACAATTGATGATGCGTTTGGCCCATGGTTCTTCTATCATGGGGCCCACATTGATGGATTTTCTGGACTACTGAAAGATAGACTATATCTTATTTCGGTTGCCGGGCCAAACCAAAAATAAATTTCGCTTGGTGGAGCATCATGTAAAATGCCTCTTTTAATTAATTTAATGTAACGTCCCGTCCAATCGGTACAGTGTCCTGAGGCGCCCACGTAGGATTTTTCGCAGGACCGAACGTTTAAAACATTCGTGGCAGGGATACCATAAACTAATTAACCTGAAATTAGCCCGTTTGAATAAACCAGATAGGCCTTGGCAAGAGCAAGTGCGGGCCGCCAAGCTAGATGGCCATTTACACTGAGCAACAGCCCGTACGGGCTATACCGCGACGCCGAAAGGTCAGAAAAATCTAATAATTTAGGGAACCATAGAGCCCACTGGGCTTGTGGTCCATCGCGGACCGCGGACCCGACAGACACCTAGGAGTGGGATCTGGCACTGACTAAACGCACCCCACCATACTAGGACCAAATCTGGCGCTTGCAAATGGAACCAAGATTTCAGGTTATCCGACCATCGGATCTCTTCCATATTTACTGTGGAGGCCTAATGGATTTTCCTACACCTGCCCACCAACTCTGGGACCCGATCGTGGGCCGGTGACTGTCGATCACAAATCAGACCCGTGCGATCAAACTCCTGGTCCGATCGTCCCCAAAATTTGCGTGGCCCTTCATCGGGTCATGAAGCACCCATCCTAGAAATTTCATAGCCTGAGGACCACCAGAAGTACTAAAATCACTAAAATGGACCCCACAGGGCCGTTTAAAGATCAAAACCGTCGACTCAAACCCCACAATCGTTCATCCGTTTGTTCCCAAATTTTACACGGGCCCTAATCGAGCCGTAGGGCACCTACCCACCAAATTTGGTGGCCAAAGGAGTGTCAGGGCCACTCCAACTCAAAAAAAAGAGACCTTGTAGGCTATTTTGGGAATATGAGGGAACTTAAGGCCAAAAGGCCCAAGTCTAGAGAATAAACCCTATCCCTCATAACTCCCTCCCATTTCCTACAACCACCAAAGGAGAAAGAGAGTAAAGGAGAGTAAAGAGGAAGAGAGAGAGAAGGAGGAGATCCAAGGTGACCCTTGATCAAGGTGAGCCCCAAGAAAGCCAACCCTTCCAACTCTTTTCCTCACTTGTAAGGAGAAAACTCCTTTCCTTAGCCTCAACAACCATCCGTGGGTTGCCTAGGTGAGTTTTTCACCCATCCTTTTTGAAATTCATGTAGTAATGTGGATTTGAGTTGAAATTCTAACATGCAATAGCTTAATTTAGGGATTCCGACCGATCTACCCGAAAACCCTCTTTCCTAGGGCATTTTTTCGAATCTCCATCGAGCCATAGGTGCGGACTATTACTCCTAGGTGGCTTAGCACCAATTTCAATATGAGATTAATGATTATGATTGTTTGGTTGATGCATTTAGAGAGTGTAGAGAAAACCTAGGGATTTATGCCTATTTTAATGGTATGGAATTGTATGTTTTATTTGATTTCCTCACATGATGTTATTCTTGCTTCTTATATGACTTGTTGAAATATGATGATCGCTTGTTGATGACTTGTTGGATTGCTCATATGATTGATGCCCTATAGTATGCATGCCCTATTGACCTCATGTGTAATTTGTTTCCATGAGTTGTAGGAAGTGAGCAACTTCCTCACCAACACACCCAACACACATGCACCATTGCTCATAAATTGTTAGCTTGCTTATTAGGTGAATCTGGATTATATGATTGAGGTATGAGAACATGACGATCTTGCCTGTTGACACTCCTGTCCGTTGACATGTTGTGGACCACCATTCAAACCCTGGGGTTGGCCAAGGAAAACAAGGAAAGCTAAGGTGGTCTCGTTGGTAGGACCACCTTGAGGCTAAACCCACGAATTTGGGCGAGCGTGTGTGGGCGACTATAGTTAGACTATGTGGGTTGCTTGCACCCGATATCGTTCCGCCATACGCTTGCCAGGACTCATGCGGTCTAGTCTACTGTCTGGCCAACCACGATTGTTAACCTTGTTTGCTCATATTTGTATGGAACCTGGGACTCCCCACAACCATTGTAGCCCAACAACAACCCACTTGAAATCGGTCCACAGCCTCGTGAGCCGGGCATGGTGGAATGTGACACTGTGTCCGAGCTGTCGGCCTACGCTGGGGTACCGCGCCTCCCCGTAGTGACCGCGAGCAATCCCTTTCTCTTGGCACTCCTCATGTGCTTGATGTCGGGGATGAGGAACCCGACGGGATCACGGACCGCGGGGCCTCGGCCTCACGCATTAGGGGGTCTTGGTCTCGCAACCAGTTTAGGGCATTAATAGATGGGGTGTACCAGATTCCCCAACCTGCTGGATGAATGAACCTAACTAATAACTCGGCTAACATGATCGCATCGCATCGCATTAGTTAGGTTAGCGACTCGGCAGTCGAGGTAGCACTGAGGGAGTGTTGGCATTGGCGATCGTTAGATGGCGTCGCACGAGGGAGTGTTGTGGCGAGGGCATACATCATATCATCCTGCATGCATGCACATTAACAAGACTAGACAGATGCTTATGATTGATTGCTTTTCATTAAATTCTTATTACAATTGATGCTTGTTATGACTTATGGCTAATAGCACCCACTGAGTTGATCACTCACTCCCACTCTGGGACGGTGTTTTAAAACACCAACCAGACCCTTTCATAGACGCAGGTGACTCGGGACTGGAGGAGCCTAGCGAGGCGTGCCTGGATGAGGAGTTGGAGCTGTCATACTTCCAGCTGATGGAGGGTTCGCCGCCTGCTTGAGGGGCGGGATAGGATGGCTGGGCGCTGGGCTCAGTCTCATTCTTTTGGGATATTATATTCTTTTGCTGTTTTGTTTGGGCAACGCCTTGTGCGACCCATTTATTTTTGGACTTGTACATATATCCTTCGACCTCCTTCATTTCAGCAGACTTGCACGTTTATATTCATGTTCAAAGAATTCCAGGCTGCGCAACTTAAACAGACCAAATGCAAATTAATAAAAATCTGGTAATAGTGACTCTCGAAAATTCGGGTGTCTAGCGGATGCGCAACTCCCGATTTCCAGGGCGTTACATTTAACTTCTCTTCTAAATCAATACAAAATGATCAAGAACAGAATCTATTACTCTCTCACCTAATAAGCTCGAACTCGGCTCAACTCGAACTACTAACTCAATTTGAAGTTGATTTGACAGCTTTGACAAACAAGTTAAACTTTAATATTGAGCTCGAACAATATTGAGCTTGAACTCGAATTCAGCATGGACAAGCCGAGCCGAGCTTGCCAACCTCGACTGGACTGGACTCGGCTCAAAGCCCACCCCTAGACCTGACCAAGCTCGTCCACTGCCCCCATGACGCAATCCGCTTTCTCTCTCGTCCGGAAGATTGGACCCGAGTAGTATACAACACCTGTGCGCAAAACACCCAAACTCTATGGGACCCACTACGATGTACATTTAAAATCCAATCCGTACATCAGATCAAGACTCTTATGTTCACCTTGTGTGTAGAAAGGATCAGCCAGTTAAAAAAGAAAAATATCATAGGAGCCATACAAATGGGAACAATGTAAAGTTGCGGCTAAAGATTAATTTCATGATGTGTGGCTATTGTGTGTTTTGGATCAGGCTGATTTTTCTATCTTCACTTCATCCCTGTGAATCACACCTGATGAACGGGTTTGATGAACGATATACACGATGATGGTGGCCCCACATACAAACCTTTAGGAGGGTTTGTACGGTAGTCATTTCCTCACTGTTTCCTAAAACGTGGACCACTTGAGTTTTGGATCTAACTCATTTTTGCGTTAATATAATAAAATGATCCCGCGAAATGGATGGACGGATGGATTTCTCACTGACATCTAATTGGGCCCCATGTAGATTCCATCTACGGCCAGTCACACGCACTGGTGGCATCCCTAGGATTTCATCCAACACTCTCTCTTGACTTCTTCAGTGCAGATCCACGCCGTTAGTCGTGCATATGTTGCCTTTTTTCACTAACACTGATGAAATGGCCATTAAAGCATGCCCACTAAAGCAGAACACCAATGAATATATGCCACGTGTCTTCTTGAAAAAGCGAGATTCGTGGCATACATTCATTGCGGCCAACTATGCCAAAGTAAAATTTACGGTGGGGCATTATGATCAGGCGTTGAATCAGGAAGTGGCATCTGCCGCTCAATACCTGACACGTGGTATGTCCGTGAGTAGATCGAGACCGTCCATCTAGTGTTTCGCACCGGTGGATGGACTAAGTTTGAAAATCAGATTGGTTTTTGTGCCGAGTATGGACTGTTGACTATTGCTTTTGGATCGGAATCCCTACAACGCCTGTTGTAACGAGAGCGTGCAACACTGATCTCTGTGGGCCCACAGTGATGTTTCTGTAACATCCATTCCTTCCATCAGTTGTATCACCTCCAGTAAGAAGCTAGTAACAGAAATATAGCTGATCCAAAACTCATATGTGAGACACCATGCGGAACAATGGTGATGGGGAGTCGGGTATGTCCACTATATGAACTTTCCTGGTGTCACCGGATTTTTGTATGCAATCCAATCCGTTAATCGGGTGAAGGCCACCAGAATGAACAGGAATTAAAAAAATAATCAATATTAAAAAATAAAGTGGGCCACAATGAGTGAATCTAAATGTTCACATAGTGATTTTTTATTTTTCAGTGTGTCCCACATGAATATTGGATCGATCTGATTTTTGTTATCAACGGTTAGCATGAGGTTTTACAGCCGATGAAGGATCGGATGTCTCCAAAATATCATTGTGGGGTCCACATAGCTCGGGTGACGGGTGACACACGGATGTCGGTCTTTCCTCCAGGTGTTGTAGAATATTCTAAGTCCATTACCGAGTCGAATCTTTGTCAGGCCCACTATTTCCAGGCATTGGTTCAGGAAAGTGCATTTTCGTGGCACGTGATGCACGTGACAGGTAGGTGGGGCAGTGGATCACAACCTCTATATATCGTTTCCCGGTGTGGATGGATGGACCGTCGTTGAAAATACACCATACGGACAATCGTAGCCATTGACTTTTTTGGGCGGAATATTGACCGTTAACCATTTTCAGTTTATTTGAAGTTCACCCATTTCCATTCAAGGTCATTACGTTATGGGACCCACTAGATGGATGGTCCTGATCGGCTATTGAATTTTCCACCCGTCGGGTACGTGGCGAAGAACGCCCGTCCTGATCGGGAGTCGATTAGGTGCGGCCCTTCCTAACCAAAGACGGTGCGGCTCTTTCCGTGGGGCCCACCTTGATGTATCTATTATATATCCAAACCGTCCATCCGTTTTTAAAGATCATTTCAGGGCATGAACAAAAAATTAAGCTGTTTCAATTCTCAGGTGTATTATACTGTAAGAAAAAGTGTTGATTAGCCATTAATGGACCACAAAAATATTGGATCAAAATGATATTTATTTTTTACCTTCATCAAGGTTTATGTGACCTTATCAATTGGTTAGATGACAAGGAAACATTTAAAAAACATTAAGATGTCCCCAAGGAAGTTTTGAATGGTAGAGCGTTTAATCACCACTGTTTCCTATAATATGGTCTACCTGAGACTTGGATCATCTTATTTTTTGTCTTTGATATCTAAAATAATCTACAAAAACGGATGGACGGTGTGGATATAAAATATATACATTAATATGGGCCTCACAGTAAAAGCTGCACTGTATTTGGTAAGGCCAGCGCTGCACCTAATCCGCTTACGTCTTGACCAGCGACCAGCCTACCAAAGTTGAAAATGACTCATTTATGTACAAGATGCATGAAACTGCAATTTCTCCAGACTTCATGTCTGTGGGCCCCATCGAGTAGATGCAATTTGCGGACTCAGCTTCTGTGGATCCGGGGAACCACCTAGCTCGGTAGATCCGGGACTGTGGGCCCCAGGTTGAAGTATGTATTTTATATCCATACCGTCCAACCGTTTTTCCAGCTCATTTAAGGCTTTAGGAAAAAAAATTGAAGGAGATCCAAATATCAGTGGGTGACACCACAGGAAACAGTGATGATCGAATCACAAATGCTTCCCATGATGTGATCCAACTAAGACTTTTATGTGCTTCGTTTTTAGAATCATATGTTATAATGATTTGGCAAAACGGATGGACGGTGTGGATATAAAATTCACTAATCTAGATGGGCTCTACGGCCCCGGAACTAGCGAGCTCGGTGGTTTCCTGGATCCAACGAAGCTGCGTCCGCAATTTACGTGGCCCGAACGTTACGCTGATTGGCTGATTTAGACCGGAATCCTCTACGACCCAACTATCCGTGGCCCATCAGGTTGAATATTTTAAATCAACTCCGTCCATAAGTTCCTATCCTCGATTCTTGGTCTTATGGAAAAAATTCAGCTAGATTCAAAACTCAGGGGGACCACAATACAGTAAAAAATAGGGAATGGAATGCTAGCAATAGTTGTCTGTGCGGCCATCATCGTGTGTTATCTTTCATCTAACCCATTAATCAAGTGTAACTAATTTGATGATGTGAACCTACAAAATCAGCATGATCCTAAACTCAAGAGGGACACACTGCATGAAATCAGAGGTTTTAGTAGCAATTAGACATTGTTCCCATTGGTGTAGCTATCAGAAGTTTTTTTATAGGCTGATCTTTTGTACTTACCTTTAAAATAACTGTTTTCATCTGATGGACGGGATGGATTTACATACATAACGTGTTGGACCCCACAGAGATAGGGTATTTTATGCCATGCGTAAAATAAGTGTTATAGACTATTCCCGTCCTGATTTCTCTCGTGAAATTGGAGAAAACCATTTTCCTTACAACGATCCATTTTGTCACCAGTTGGACGGTTAGGATCGTCTGATTTGACTGATTTCAGCTTTGATCGGTTGCATATTAATGGTCTGATTGGCATGCATAGACCATTGGTGAGTTGCGACTACTTAGTAGTCACGTGACTATCATTGAGACAGTATTTTGCGCATGTGGGACCGGTCTTCCAATGATCCAAATCGTTGGTTCGGTGGGTCCCATGGTGGATGACTTATGCTGTTAAAGCGACATCCAACCGTTGGTTAGAAATTGTACCGTACTGCTTCTAGTGAATTGGAAAAATCCACTGATGGGACGGCTGGGATGTTCGAGGGAAGAGATTTTAGTTTATCATAAATGAACTAGGGTGGGCCATGCACCTGATTGAAAATGTGCTGATTTGGACCATGCTGACGTGAGGCATCCATCCAGTGGCCTTATTCATTGATGGACTGTGCCACCAAAGTCACGATGATTAGATGTTCTCAACCGTTCAATCGGTGGGTTTCTGCATGTTGGATTCGGATCATTTCCCATTATCTGTAGGCCATTAATCAGAAGTTGGGGTCGTCCACTTCAACCGCTGCCATCCGGATGTGGCCCAATTGATATCATCCAAATGGCATGGTTTTCATGACGTGTTCCATCAGCACTGGGCTCTATATGATCTGGACGGTCCCTATCATTTACCTATTGCACGTGTACGGTAAATAAGTCACCACCGCCAGTTAGAGGAAAATAAAAAATAATCATCCGTGCGTGCTTTACGTGGAAGGGAAGTGGGGTCCAGTACTTGAATATTTTTAGCGATGCGGCTTCCGTGATTCCCGTATCCACCGAGGTCGGTGGATTCCTGACTGTGGGTCCCACCTTGATGTCTCTGAGTTACATCCACTCCATCCATCCGTTTTAAAAGATCATTTTAGTGGTTGGTTTAAAAAAGATGAAGAAGATCCAAATCTCAGGTGAATCACACCACAGGAAGCAGTGGTGATTGAATAACCAAAATTACTTCTTGGTGGCCACCGGAACTTTTATTTGATATCCAACCTGTTGATAAGGTCACAATGACCTTTATGAAGGGACGACAGAAATATCAACTTCATCAAAAGCTTTTTAGGCCCACAAGAAGTTTTTAATGGTTAATGACCACTGTTTCCTGTAGTATAGGCCACCTGAGAATTGGATCTGCTCTATTTTTGGGATCATGCCCTAAAATGAGCTTTTTCAAAACGAATGGACGGCCTGGATATAATGAACATTAATCAAAGTGGGTCCACAGCCAGCGATCCACGGACTTCAGTGGACCGGGGATCACCGAAGCTGCGTCCCCAGGGCGGTGGTGGATCAGCGGGCCCACTTCCATCGCTGTCCAATCATGTCTATAAAAGTTACATGATTATATTTTTATTCGTGAGGATTGCTAACCCTACACGCGTGCACATGGGAGCCCATCTACGCGCCACCG